>NC_044498.1:40343535-40446035 GCF_902362185.1 Chanos chanos | reverse complement strand
ATGGTGTCAGTGAGTCAAAAATCACAAATCTCCAGTCAATTGTTTATGAGGCTGTTAGCAGGGCAATGGATGCCCCACGCTTAATTAATAACTCATTAGTGAGATGTGATTATATGCTTGAGCGAGTAATAGGAGCGGCTGCTTTAAAGACGATTGAAAAAAGGTGTTTTGACAATGCTGAGGAGAGTAAGTGGGGGGCGTTGGATGCATCTGAGTGTGTGTGTGTGTGTGTGTGTGTGTGTGTGTGTGTGTATGTGTGTCGGGGGGGGTGTACGTGTGTGCGAGCATGTGCACGTGTACACACGTTTGTCTCTCCTAATGTCTTTGTTTGTTTTAGCTAATGCTCATTCTCACTTTCTTCCTGTGTTTTTCTCAGTTTTTCTCTCGTTTACAATTCTATGGCAGAGTGGATCATGTATGGATTTCAATAATAACTAAAAAAAAAAATTAAGAAAAAACAATCAAACAAACAAAAAACACTCCGTGATAGATTATTGTGACTATGATTGCACCATTCAACATAAACTGAAACACTGTGCATTTCTTTCAAGCAAAATATAATGACATGAAATTCAACCAAGTTCTGCAATTTTCACTTGGGACACACATATCATTTCCCTCAAGGAGTCGCTACAAAGATCTCACACTAATATCAAAAGACAAAAACACAACCGAAGATTAATGCCACTTTAAAATGAATGCCAACTGTAACTACTGGTTTTATTAATGTTGTCCATTAATTAAATAATAATGTTCACCATTAATTAAATGATCAAGTTTGGCCTGTAAAAAAATATTGTGGCTCTGCTGAGAATAAGTACCATTACATCAACGCTACAGTCCGCAAAATAAATATAAATGTGTTTGTGTGTTGAATCAAGAGGCAGGGCTATTTCTGTGATATGTTTATAACGCCAACATTCAGATCATTGTTGACAGACTATCCCTCTGATGTGAGGACACAGTATTTGCTGGATTCAGTAGCTGTTCAAAGGAGGTCTGCCTCTAAAAGCTGAATTAGGACAGTGATTATAGGACAAGGTTTCCGTTGAGCATAATTCAGCCCAGAGAAGACCCAATGAGTGAACGGGGCTTGTAGTTGTTGCTATTTCCACTGCTCCTTGATGGCCACTAAAGCGGAAAAATGGATCTGCAGCTTGAGCTAAAATATGGGTTCTCTCTTTTTCTCTCCCTCTCTCTCTCTTGCTCTCTCTCTCTCTCATTCTTACTGTGTGGTTATGGAGTTAAATGTTCACTTCCATGGCCAAGCTTACACACGCACACGCACACACACACACACACACACACACACACACTCTGTTTCACTCCCTTTGACCGGATTAGCAGTTCTGCAGTGTTAGAAATACATTAAGAGGACTTTTGCAGGCCACTTACTATGCTTGATTATGCAGCTGGAATGGGGAAGGTAGGCGCTGTTTGTAGTTAAATAACTTCTCACATGCCTTTTTCTTTTCTGCCTTTTTTTTTTAAAGCAACCATCTTCAAAGCGTGAACGGGTCAGCAGCTCTGCCACAAAGCCAAGATTGATTTCCACCCTCGGATTCTTTGTTCCCCGGCTTTAAAGAGGACAGGTTCTGCTAAATTAGTTTGTCTGTGTTATTAATGGAACAGCCAATTAAACTCCCGTAAAGCAAGGCTGAGGCAAAACAATGCCGTTACACAGCTTCCCAGAACATTCAAAAAAAAAAAAAAAAAGAAAAAAGAAAAGAAAAAGGAAAGAAGGACAAAATTAGAAACTGTGGGCTCAGTTTGCAGCTCATGAAATGGTTAAGTTATAATTGAGTGAGGATAGGATTAGTTTCCTTCTTGGCAGGGGACTATTCTATAGATGTGCTGTAGATTCACTTGAACTACAATAAATAGTCACACTAGCTGTCATTCTCTCTGCTATAATCTAACTCATAAAGGAGTGCTATGTTGCAGTGCATGCTGGGAGCATAGTAGTTCACAGTGAAATAAAACACAGCGTCACTAGACCAGCCCTCAAACTACTATCATCATCATCATCATCATCATCATCATCATCATCATCAACAACATCAACATCATCTCCGCTGTTCTTATTTGGACAGCTGGGCCCAAACAACCTGAGAGTGTTTCAACTTAAAACAAGAGGACAATTCAAGAGCTCAGCAGACACTTTCCATGAAATCAAGTGTATGAAGTGTATGTGTGTGTGTGTGTGTGTGTGTGTGTGTATGTGTGTGTGTGTGTGTGTGTGTGTGAAAGAGAGGGGGGTTGTAATACAGGAAATTAAGAGTCAAACTTTCAAACTTTGGGAAAAGGAGAGAAAGACTGTATGTGCGTGTTGTATTTCAAACATCACACACCATTACACCAGCATTTCTAAACACAATGTTAACCACCACAGCTAATGGCAGCTTCCATTTCCAGAGTAACCACAAACAGAATTTACATTTAGAAAGAGTACTTCACTAAAACCTTGTAAAAAGCCCATGTACCAGCCCTTTTCCTCCACTCATTCCCTTAACTAACTTTGCATCTAAAAAGGCAATGCAATAATTTGTGCTGCCAGTGACAACTCTGGATCCATTCTGTTCGTTCATCATTAAAGCGAGACCTTATTGACTGAGTCTCTATAATGACCTTAGTGTTCTGTAGTCATTATCTTACAGCATGTGCAAATCAACCAGTGCTTAGCAATGGTAATGACCCATCAAATCCCAAATGGCTCCCTGAAGTGTAGAGTGACCATGGGAGTGTGGTAAATGAAGTCACTGCCATTCGGTTAATCATCAGGTTAGAGTGGATGGGCTGATGAGAACAGTAGGAGTATCAATATGTATGTGTGCATTTTCGTGTGTGTGTGCATGTGTGTGTGTGTGTGTGTGTGTTTTATGCTCCATGTTAGCCCTGTTACTGTATGTATTTTTGTCTGTCTTGAAACAGGGAGATGTGGCAAAGTATGCAACCAATATTTGTCATTAAGCTTCATTTCTATTTGTTGATCTTTCATGAGAATTTGACTAAAAATTCATTAAATTGTAATATCTTCTTTTTTTTCAAGTTAAAATACTGATAAGATTAACATATATTTGCTTAATCGCAATGCATATTTTTGGTGTTACCATTATCACCTACATTGAGAGTAATGCTGGGAGCAGTCATCATTTAATGTGCCACTAAGATTTTGAGTTCTCTCTGTGTTTAACCTCAACTTCTTAGCAAATTAAACAAATACTGACAACAATATCAAGTCCGCACTGTTAATTCAGCAGGAGGCACTCAGCGACCCTGACTGTAGCTCACAGAATCTAGATAGCATATCTCTGGCAAAATTTGATGTTTATCAGAGCTGGGTGAAAGTTCTCAGTATGTAATCCACCAATCCACAGCAAAGAGGGTCAAGAGTGTCTGGCCTCCACACATCCTCAACCTTGCCCCCTGAGCATTCTGGGAAAGATACCCAATACTAATTCTGCCACATCTGGCCCCAAAAATGCGGGGCCCGCTTTCTCTTGCGATTAAAAATGCACCAGTGGTTGCCATTTAACACCTGTTCGCCCTAATTTCCATTCTAGGGGACGCAGTGGATTTCAAATCATTTATCACTTCCTAAAGTGCTTCCACATGTGGGGCTCTCTCTCTCTCCCCCTCTGCTAGGCCTTTCCCGCCTCCGGCCAACCTTTTCCAAATGTATTAAAATTCAGTTGGGCCCAAAGAAGTTCAGACACTGATGTTTCATTGTGGTGATGTCTGGTAATTATTAGACGAAATTATGGGTCCCACTTGTGACTTGACAAGGTGGACTCCATGCTGAAGAGAAGGGGCTAGGGTAGAGGGCTGGGGTGGGCCTGAGTGGAGGGGTGGAGTGGGCTTTGGGGGTCTTTGGAGTTTTGTAGACTTTCAATAGCCTCCCCTATACCTGGGTGTCAGTCACAGACCCCGACAGATCGGCACTGTGACAACCCCTAAGTACTTTAAGATCTTGGTGTTCCTCAGGGACCTGTTCTGGGACCACTGTAGAAGTTTGTATCAGAAACATTACAGCAAGAACAAATGACTCTTGCTGCATTGGACACAGAGACGTTTTTTTGCTTAAGTGCACGTGAAAAATTAACCAAGACATTTTAGGAAGAAGTGGAATATGTAAACTGCAAATGTAAATGTGGTCATTACTGTCATGTATAAATTATAAAGATTCACACTATGCATACATTATAGTCAAACTAGTTCCTTATCTCACCAACTAGTTCCTTATATCACCAAAAAATACATGTTTAGCAAGCCTAATGTGATCAAGCATGTTATTTCACTGCTCTCTGGAGCCAGCTCAGTTTTTGGGCTCCTATACATTCAAGTGTGGCCAAAAGGTGAGTTGGTTCAAAAAAGCTTTTGAGTATGTTGCTTTCCTTTTATTTTGACCCAACTTTTCTTCAACAAAATACGAGCCCCCATAAATAAATTAAATAAAATGAAAAGACAAACAAAAAAATGTTCATTGTGTAATTATATGACACAAATGTACAGCATTATTTACAATCTTTCTTCTTCTCTATGTTGGTAATTTTGGCTTTCTTAATCCACATGGTTAGTGGAGGACAGGTTTTCCAGATCGTGACTTAATGCTTGTCTGACACCATAAAGATTTACAGCATATAGTACATCACATCTACAGAAACATTCTTCTCTTTGAGAATTCTCATTGAAATTGTCCAAGACCTGGGAAACAAAGCAGCATATTCTAAGTCCTTTTGTGATAATAGATGTTCTGTTTAAGGCAGGACAGAGATAATGTCTAATGCATGTCGAACAAGGCCTGCCGCCGGGCTGATAAATCATGAATTGGTGAGTAATTAGCATATTAGTGCAAGGGCCTTGTATATAAATGCATTAAATGTGGAAATGCCATACACCTCCCCAAAATAGGGAGCTATTTCAGTTTTAAAATTAGGAGCATATATGATGTGCAAATAAATACATCATTGCATGAAACCCCAATAGATGAATGCAAAAGTAAAATCATAAAAAAGTGGGGGGACAGAAAAAAAATGCATTCAATTTATGAAGTTAATTAAAACTTAAAAATCACACCTTTAGTTGCTTACCAAATAGGTTTTCAACATTTTTGCGCTCCATCTTTTGAAAGTTGAATTGTTTGAAAGTGTACTGTAAGTGTTTTTAATTGAAGCTGAGCTGTGAAAATGTGCACTCATCAGATACGCTTAATAACAAAGTCCATGAAATTGCTAATTAGAATTCCATTAAAAGGTAGTGCTTTATCGTCAAAGGAAATCGTAACCTTTAAAATGCTTTCAGGAAGGCCCACGACTCTTCAAATGGGCAAAAAAGGGAGAAATTTATTACTTTTGATGTAATATCTCTTTTAGGATTCAAGCTAAATTGGGCTATTTTAAACATGTCATTGTTTTGCACGTAATTTATCAGACTAATTAACAACAGTTATTGCTGGGGTTGGGCAGTTGACAGCAGACTATGCTTTTCAAAGAGCGCCAAACAGCCTCACAAAATTTCTGTGTGTGTGTGTACGTGTGTGTGTGTGTGTCTTTTGTCTTTGTCTGAAGAAAATCAGACCACAGTCCTGTGGTTGTTCATAAGCATTGTTAGGAGCAATGTCTGGATAAAGAATACATGACCTTAACTCATTGGAAACACAAATTCTTCCCCTAAATTTTCAGCATCGCATCACCAACTGAAATGAAGTCATACATCTTAAATGTTATTTTTGCCAAAAGTAAACGCAGCAAATGGAAAACATTCAGCGTTTTCTGAAGTCTTTGAATTCTGATTGTTGATGAAAAAGGTAAAGGACAGAAGTTGTGTAGAGAAGACAAGAGAGAGAGAGAGAGAGAGAGAGAGAGAGAGAGAATAAAGAGGTGTCTCTCTGAATTTAGAAAACTATGATGTGTTCATTGTGAAAATGAGAAGTCCATGTCGAAACTAAAAGTCAAGTGTGATATATGATGTGGTAGCCTCTCCATATTTTCTCTAGGGTTAGATAGTTAAATGTGATATATAGATTTAATATTTAAATTCAAGGCTCGCCGTGCATGCAAATTATGACCAAATCATGATCAAAACAAGTTTGTGGTGGAACACTGAGTCAGATGATTCAAAGCTGGCACTAAAAAAACCTGCTGACGTTCAAGATGCTGGCTCCTGTTACAGTTGGAACTACAGTGTTTTCTTAAAAAAAGGAACCAGTACAGTTCTAAACTCCAGAGGTACAGTGTTATGTGCAAATGTTTGTCTGACTATAGTCTGACTACAGCTCCCTATCAGATTCGCTAGTATTTGTCTGTAACGAAGCGGAAAGTGGTTGTTTAGGCCAGCAGGGGAGCATCAACACATGCCACAAATCAGCCCTTCACTACAATTCAAGGCCCCCATGAAGTTAATTACCAGTATCTCAAGCAGCAAGGCATGCTGGGAATGCAGCCATTTGATTTGCCCTGTGGGCATCTGAAACCTTTTGCCTGAGAATGACGGAAAATCTTTCCTTTCAGCCCTCTCCTTCGTTCTTCATCTCCGCATGCACATCATTAAACACTCAATCAACAATTACCCATAAAATAATTTTAGTCACAAACCAAAATGACTCAGACAAATTCGCTTTAATTAAGTAATGGTTATTCTATTAAAAGCAACCACAGAAATGACAAAAGCACAGTGCTACATGGAACAAATGTAGGACTCACAGTCACACAAATTCTAGTTTATCTGTTGTATGTTACACTGTCCTAATTTTATGGAGAGAATATACTTTGTGTACAATGTCATTTGGATTGTGGTTGAACTTATATCATTGTATTTTAGGTCTGGTAATATGATTGATTTGATATTCCAATCATATGCTGAATATATGAATGAATATGTGCTGAATATATGGGGAAAATGTATAGATCAATTTTTGGGATGTGGCATAGAGAGCAAAACAAAACATATCAGTTTTACTATTGTCTCAGTAGTAAAACCACCACATCAACACAACAGATGGATAGAACTGTAACTCTGAAGCATCATACTACAGCACTGAGTACTGCAGAACTCAGAAAACACAGAAACTCAAATAAAGATGGATCAGCTTAGTCACGGGACAGTTTAGCGTTTCCCGTGTCTGGGCCAATTTGTGGGATAAGTTTGAGGCATGGTGCTCCTGCTTGCCCTGTTGATGTGTGACTCATTTACACCTCAGTGAAGGTGACATGCAGTCGTGACCTTGTGAGTGTGGTAGCAAATGTAATTAAAGCAGATGGCCCAATCAGATGACCAGGGTCGTTAAAAAAAACGAGTGGTGACTGAGGGTCTAATTCTCTGTCTGTGTTAACTCTGCTGCTTATGGTCTATTCCCACAGTACTTTGTTATGGTTTTGTTGTGTTATTTACATCCAATAGGAATCTCTCTTATTAGAGCTTTGGGTACAATTAAACTGAATGGTAAACACAGCTGGGAGTGGGCAATTTTTTTTTTAACTGTGTCTCCAGACTTCCGTTTAGACCGATCTCTGGTGGATTAAAAAATGTATGTGAAATAGTATGACAGTGTGATTGTACCTTTTGTTTGTTTTTGTTTGTATTAAAAATTTAAGCGAATACCTGAGCCAAGAGGACATCAATGTGCTATTTGGACTTGGCTGTACACTGGTCATAAACATCAATTTGAATGGGCATGCATAAAAATAAAATGTTTGTCACTAAATTGTACCAACTAGACTTCTAACAGTAAATACAGAGGAAAATATTGGTGCTTGCCTGAGACCTTAATAAGTTGAACTGTCCATGTCACTAGCCCTGTAGACATTAAAAAAAACCCCAACGCATAGACCATGGGAGTATTTCATTTCGAACAAATAATAATAAATAATTCATTTATCTGAGCAAGTTAATTTGATACGTTTTTAATATCCTTGCTGTATTTCTGGGCAGAAAAGGGACAAGAACATTGAACATAGAGCAACTCAACCTGTAAACAGACAGAACCAAGAGTGCACAGGCGACATAAATTTAATGAGGCAATTTATTGAACTCTAGTTACCTCACCTAGTTACCTCTGTCACAAGGAACAGGCTTAGTCGGCAGGTGTTTGAATTATTATCTGTCTATTACTCTGGCTATGAAATGATGACTTACACCTGTATCCTGTTTCCATTATTATTTTTTTTTTCTTTGGAGAATCACCACTGATCTGGTCTCTTTTTATTGGCCTGTTGGATAGTCAGTGCCACTCACTAACTCCAGAATTCTCACATGAACTTTTGTGTCTGAGCAAATGAGACAGTGCCAGATACTGTAGGTATGTTTACCATGTTCAGTGTCTAAAATATCAGTGTGCTCATGGTCATTACTGATCAGTACTTAATGGCTGGTAATGTGTGGCTCATTGTCAAAGTGTACCTACCTTGTTATGCCAGCACATAGACTTATTTTTAGCCACAGAATCAATCTGCTTGTCCTTCTAAAACACATGAATAAGTCTACTGCTTTATGCTTTGATATAATCTTCTTTTGCAGATTTTTTATTTGGAAATACATTTATTATTTATGTTGCTGAATATTCTTTTAGTACAATGTTCAGCATTTTATCCAACAGTACTTTATAATGATATTATGTCATTCTCTATTCTGTATTATTGTATTGATCTACAGTTCTAATTAACAAATGGTCTTCCATTATGGTAACACTCTAGATGACTGACCCCAAAATTATGAGACAGGCAGCCTATTCCAGCTGTAAAGAACGGTAAAGACTGTATGCTGTACAGACTCCAAGCTCCCCATCAAACACGAATAATTTAATTTAGCACAAGACTTCCATGATAGGTCTTATCAGAAGCCTTCATCCCAGCAGACCATAGTGAACCATAGTCTTTGTCTATTACACCAACCTATGATTTTTTCTTTTTCTGAAGTGAAAGATTACAGAATCTAAATAAACACAATACACACTGGCAATACTCCCGTTGCCCGAGTCTTATCTCAAAACACTTTAATGAGACTCCAGCTTCTAACCACTTGTTTCAAGGAAGAAAACCTCTTCCTAATGATACCACAGCAGGGACTTTAGCGAGAGGGAAGTAGGGAGAGAGGGAGGGAGAGGAAGGGAGCGAGGGAGGGAAAGAGAAGAGGAAAGGAGCAGGAGACAGAAGAGAGAGAGAGAAAGAAAAACATTAATCATTAGCCCCAGTGGGATCTTTTATATTCTGTCTCGCTCGGACAACAGCAATTAATACAGCAATTATTATCCTGAGCTTGTAGCAGAGTAGAGAAAACTTCATCGCCATCTCACCATGGTGTAGAGAGAAGGGAAAGAGAGGGGGGAAAAGAAAGAGACAGAAGGAAAGAAGAGGGATGAAACCAGATTATTCACCACTCTAGAATCCTCTTTTATTATACAGGAGAGAGAGAGAGAGAGAGAGAGAGAAAGAGAAAGAGAGAGTGAGTATCAGTGAACAAGTATTTAGTCAGCAAATTACAAACTTACATCACTAATAGATCTTCAGTCTCAGATAAAAGCTAGTTTGGTGCCATCTACCATGGTGTTTAGAAAACAGTGAAACTGGGGAGACGAGGTTTGAAGATGACCAGTTTTTGCGGTCAATTCAATCTGGGGTCACTTCTATTTCAACTCCTTCCTTTTTCAAGAAATGAGCTGAAATTCATTTCACAAATTGGCATGGCAGGTGCATTCATAGGAAAATGTGGGTGATTCATGTAGAGTGAACTGAATTTAGACTGTTGTCTAAACTGACACCGTTAAAAGAAAACAGACCCCAGCTGTAATCAGAAATGCCTTTGTTATACACATCTGTCTGCATGATGCTTCTGATCATCGCCATAATGTCTCTTTATCAGACACTCAGACACACACTCATAAATGCGCGCACACACTCACACACACACGAATGCATGAAAATACACACACACACACACACATACACACATTTTATATAAACTGATAAACATGTAAGTGTTTATCATTGCTGGGCACCGGTTAGTCTGACTTAAACACACATATCGGTTTAGCCAACTACAGACAAATACTCTGTCCTTTTCGGTTCATTAAAGGCTTGTTCTATAACACATAGAGATGCAAACCTCCTCTTGTCTGAATGGTAAGTTTCTGCTACTCTAGTAGAAAAGAATGTGAGTGCATTATCCAACATCAGAACTCTGAACTTTTTTTTTTAAATTAAATTAAATATACTACAGATTCAAATCCTCTTCTCTGTTCACACATTCATATTACAGACACTCATGTGTCTCTGTCATAAACATATTTCTATAGCATAGGTCTAATCACCTCTGTAGTGAACGTACCTGCTCTGTCTGACTAAAGAGATGTTCAGGTACAACCTGTCCTTAGACTGTACAGCTGCCATATCTGTTAACAGAAATACTCACCCCTCTCCTCTTTAGAATAGCACTCACCCCTCTTCAAATGAGTGTTCATTCCTCTACTAGCATCTGTTTCATTCTCTCTCTCTCTGTCTCTCTCTCTCTGTCTCTCTCTCTCTCTCTCTGTCTCTCTCTCTCACTGCTTCTATTTCTGATCTTACCCACTCTTTCCTCGCCTGTACTGGGTGACAGAGCACATTGGAGTCCTCTTCCACCCAGCCACTGTAA
Organism: Chanos chanos; assembly: GCF_902362185.1. Classification (NCBI taxonomy): domain Eukaryota; kingdom Metazoa; phylum Chordata; class Actinopteri; order Gonorynchiformes; family Chanidae; genus Chanos; species Chanos chanos. The sequence goes on along the minus strand of NC_044498.1, from coordinate 40,435,409 downwards.
AATCTCATCTGACAGCCAATGAAAACAAGGCGGATGCTTGCATGTTATCTTGACACGGCCATGCTAAGCTGCTGCTAGTGATGCTAAATGCTTGTCATAAACCTTTTTAAAAGCCCTATCGCCTAATGTGGACTCAAATGAAAGCCGTTCTGCTGGCTAAAACCTTTAGGTTTCTTCAGGGATAGAGAGGAAGGGCTAGCTCTTAGCCTAAACAATGTGTTTTAGAAGCATTGTTGTTTGAAGCATATCGTCGCACCAGAGAGCACACAATATTTTTTTTAGTCCCTAGCTAGTTCATTGAAGCACTGTCTTAATTACCACCATATATACTAATCCCTATCTGTTAAAACAGGTCCATTTATCTGGTTAATTCATATGTTCTGAATTCAACATTGTAATTGTCTCCAAAAATTCATGCTATCAGTTCTTCTGACAAAATGGTAAAGGCATGTCTTTGGCCTAGTCTTCTGGACTCATAGCACATTGCAGCTGGTTAAATAGTAGGTATTACATGAAGTACCAATCTGTGGATTAGCTGTGAACAGATTGAGAGCTGGAGTATGGGGGAGAATAAAGGCATATGCCACTTAGGCTGTGGAGGTGACTCCAACAGTGGAGGATCACACACAGCATAATGAAGCAGACACGTCAGTGTAGACTCTGTGTGCTACAGGCTTCTGTAAACACAGTTTGCATTTTTTTTTAAAGGTTCATCTATGTAGGATTAGTTTATTTCTGACTTTCAAAAGTGGAATGTATTCTCAATACGGAAGTGACATGAGGTCATAAAAAGTAAAATTTGCAAAATTCACAATGGAGACCAGCACGCTGCGGGTGCAGCTTGAAAGTAAATTTTAATCCGGGGAGACGTTCTGTGCCTTCTAATGTCTACGTGAACTAACCGTCGGCCCCCCCCCCCACCCTTATTAATGTCACTTAAAACCAAACACTATTATTTCAAATTAATTACAAAAGTCAATACATTGAAAAGAAAACCGTTATTTTACCTCGTATTTTACGGGCAAAAGAAATGCGTGTAAACAATACAGAACACACTGTGAAAGCCCGGGGAGTTTGAAGGGTGAAATTAGCACCTGTCCGCACAGCTCATCTTGTTTGGCTTCTTTTCCACTGAAGAGGCTGTTTTGTACCCTGGCTGGCCCATCTTCCTGCACTGCCTTCATTTATTTACAGGGTGTTGTGTTGCGCCCCATGCCCCGGTACACAAAAGCAGAGACGAGCAGGGAGCAGAGGTGCTGTCATTGTCTCAGGCAGGTGTGGAATAACATCTCCCCAGCAGGTTGTAATTAGAGTGGCAGGGGTGTAATGAGGGTGCAAGATTCCCCCTTCTGTTTCGACTGCCAAACTGGACCAGAGGAAAAGATGGCCACCGCTCCTGCTGCTTTCCTCCACTGCCTGAGAGCTTCAAAGCTGAGATAATGGACACTATAAAGTTCTCAAGGAATTCTAATGAGGTCTTATAAGTCCACTTGGATTCAAAAACTTGTAGTATTTTTTTTTATTGGCTTCAATGTGAAGTTCCACTGCTTCTTCTATAACGTCACTGCACTCCTCCGTTTTACTGCTTTCAGCGAATGCCTGGCAAAAATCAACAATGAATTACATTCACCATTGTTGACAATCTCTAAATTTGAGCAAAACTTTAAACCCCAACTGTGAAGAATTCTTTGGCAACAACAATATCTGGAACAGTTTTCAAAGCTTGATGAGTGGTGTTTAACATTGCTTACAGTGGTAACAATTGGAGAGGATGCAGTTTTGCATATTTATTTTGACAAAATATGAGATGTGTTTTGTTAAAGTCGAAAGTCAACATTTTATCTTGTATTTATTGAGTAAGTGGCTTACTGGTTGTTGAGAAGCTTCACTGGCTCCCCCAGAAACCACTGCACACTCATGTGAACATTTTAGCCTGTGTTCACACAAAGTGAGTACACCCGCTTGACCCCTCCCTCCAACTCTTTCTGCAATCTTGGCAAAACGAAAACTTCTGTCAGCGTCAGATTGAAATTTATATCAGTTTTTCGGGTGTAAGCCAAAAAAGCGATCTTACTCAACATTATTGTGATAAGTTTGGTGCCAGAGATAGGAAAAAACGGGGGAAAAAGAGAGGAAAAGTGCCCCTGTGCCTCATTCACCAGATAAGTCTAGAAAGCCAAGATTCTCCCCTCAACTCCATCAGCAAGCTCCAAACCTGACCCGTGAGACGAAAAGAATAAATGCTGGGTTACTGCCTCTTTGCATAATATTTGCCCCAAAGCAACGCTGTGTCTCCAAGTGCACACAATTTTCTCAGGAAAATACAATCGATCCTCCCTCAGAATAGACTTGAACTATCTGCCAGAGGAGCTGTGAATGTGAAGCAATCTCGCGGTAATGTAGATCAAATAGGGGCATGCTGGAAAAACGCTTTGCGCCATGTTTTCAGCAGAGTGGAACATTCTTGTCTGGTTTTTAATTACAGAAACACAAAACGCCTTGTCATGAACAAAACCCTAACATTCGTAGTAGTTGATATCGGGGTATCATATTTCACATAATTACCCCTGAAACCAACACGATAGTCTCATATTGTTTTGTTTTTTTTGACAGCATTTTCTCATCTAGGATAAGGGGCTGAAGGAGATTAAAGCTGGTCATGTGGTTTCATCATTAAAACTAGTGGTAGACCATATACACACAGACGCACACATAAACACGCACATACAGACTGACATACAGGAGCGATGAAAAGGGCTTTCTGTTACATCACATCCTGCAAAATACCATGTCCCTTTTAAAGGAGACATTGTCTCTCAGCAGGCTGCTATGTATTTCCAGTATTAGAGACCTTTGATGGTTGAATTATATAATACATGCTGTTGTAAGACTGGTATGACATCAGTGCCACTCCTCCAGGCATTGGCAAGACATTCTGGTTGTCTAAATGTCGGTGTGAGCTTATATATGTTTGAGAGAATTCCACTGAGTTCAGAATACCTATTACGCTACATCATCAGACAAATAAAACTTTTAAATGAGTTTGACAACAGCGTTACATTTCCAATCTAGCTGCACATTTACGGGGGAAAACAATGGTAAAAGAATTCTAATGAGACTGAGGAGAAAAAGGCGATACATAAATAAAGTGAGGCCAGATCATTTCTTTCTTTATTTTTTTAATGAACACAGCACTATCTCTCTCAGAACCACCAGCATGAAATTCCCTTCGGCTGCAGCGAGGCGTCGAACGTAATCAAACCTCTGCATCAGTACACACTCAGTGGTAGCACGTGCGTGCTCTCTCTCACAAACACACACACACACACACACACACACACACACACACAGACACACACACACACACACACACACACACACATTCACTTCTATGCTTACATACCACATACAAACAACACTCACTACCTCAAATTATTCTCCAAGTTTATCACATTTCTGAAACATTCCTTTTTCCATATTTGTTCCATCTATTTCACTTAGATGGAACATATCAAATGTCTTATTTAGAAAATGTCTCTGTCAGGTTTTGCATACACAGCTGTATGAGTAACTCAAATATTTATTTTCACATTTAAGGCTCAAACCAGATTAATGTTAGGCTTTGACAAAGAATATTTAAATACTTCAACACTTTTTTAATGGATTAAGATTAGAGAAGGAGATACATGAAAATACAGAATTCACTTTCTATTTCTGCATTTAGTTAGTCATTTTTCCTACCTATTTATTTGTCAACAATTCACACAATTTATAACCAGACACACACACACACACACACACACTAGGTATTACGTGGACCATGTGTATCTGACCACACTCTGAATATGCTAAACATAAGCAAAGCGGGAGACAGTATTACATTGTCCCACCCTCTCCCCTTTTGGTATGGGAGTGAACTATATCCCTAACTGACATAAACAGTTTGTGGGCATGCTCGCATTTCCTAACTTGTCCAATGAGAGGTGTCCATATACTAGAACAGGGCTTCATATCCCCCCTACTGAGAGGAGAATGTCAGAAAGAGGGGAAGAATGTCTGGGGAAAATGTCGGGAGGATTAATGAACACCTGGCAACCTTGGACGTGGCTTTCTAAATGGCAGAGGGACTAAGACGAAAAAAAAACAAAAAACAAAAAAAAACCCCAAAACAACCAAAAGCAAAACTTGAATAACAGTATTACAGTATTGTCTTATTCTACATTGTCCTCTAATGCTATGCAATGGCTAAAATAACATTTCTACTATACACAGGTTTCCCAGGGATTTAATCTTTTAACATATAAATGACTAACAAGCAAAGAGCAGTGGCCTCAAGCTACCATGTGTAAAGAAAAAAAATAGCCAGTGTGTCTTTCATGAAACTCACAGAGAATATACTGAAAACTGAGGTCAACTGATTTCAGTCCAGACAGTTTTCGACAACTTAATTCAGGTTTAATAAATTATCTGCCTGTTATTCATATTTTTCATTATTTTCCAATCTCTGATTAAAAATTTGCCAGACAGCAGTAGAGCTAGACTGGCCACCAGTGTGAAATACACCACACTTAGGAAATATTCAAAAGGAGGAGAGTTTCACGCATCTGATTTGGGTTTAAGGGCTAACAGAGTAACACCACAAGAAGAGTTTGGACATTTTGACTCTTAGTTGTAACTTTTACGATGAAGTATTGCAATGGAGTTGATGTGAATCATTTTGTTGGATTTTTTCTCGCATGAAGAAACACATTTAATGACAAGTGGAAAAACACTTTTGAAAACTCTTAAATATGGCACTATTTGTATAATGTATTTGACAGACTTTGCACAGTTTTTATTCATTTTTAAGTAAAAATGGCTCATTTATAGCTCAGATGCAGATTAGTTGAAAAGGAGGGACTATTTGCTTTTGACCTGTGAAACAGTGCCAACTGTTGGCGGACAACTGGAAAAAAGAGATCATTTGTAGTTCTAATCATTTAAAGTGATAGCAAGTGAGAGACTGTACAGATTTTTCTTTGTGAGTAGCATAATGTTCATGAGAAAGCTGTACTTTTTTTCTTTTCTGATAGTTAGAGTTCTAACTTATGCTACAAGTCACATAATCACTGAGTGATGGTTGCATATAAAGTATGCCATACGGACATGCTCATACCTGTTCATTTTTTAACACACGCACACGCACGCACACACGCACTCACACACACGCACAAACACAAACATGTACATATATATACACAAATGCACACACAGACACACACACGCGCGCGCGCCCACGCCCACGCCCACACACACACACACACACACACATGCATACATCCTCGATAATAAATTACTTCGTGCCAAGGTCTTTTAAGACTGGCAGTGAAACAGTCACAATACAATACCTGTCTTACTGGTCAGTTGACCTCAGTTGACCTTCCTGCAGTTTTACGCTGCAGGCCGTAGTCCCAACCGCCCCTCTGAGTCATGAAAACATAGCTGGTGAAATCCCTATACTCCCACCCCCACCCCCACCCCCACCCCCCACCTTTCTCTTTCCTTCTCTCCATCTCACTCTTTTCCCAGGCAAGGTGCAGTTATAGCTTTCTCTCTCCTGTCCGCCTCCCTCATTGCTTGCACCTGCTAAAACATTTGAGGTATTTGAGGCGCGGGGCAACACATTTGCTTTTCATTTGAACCTGCCTGCCTGGACCTTTGAAGTGCACAATGGCAGAGCAGCAAAACCCTCCATCCCCCGCCTTAATCATTTACCTCGTACTGGTGCATTCTCTGCAGCTAACCTATCAAGCGGAAAACGAGTTTGGCCCGCTGTTTTTAACTCCCTCTCTCTGTCACTCTCTAACTCTCTCCCTCTTTTTATTTAGTGTTTGAGAGAGGGAGCAACAGAGAGAGAGAGAGAGAGAGAGTGAGAGAGAGAGCAACAGAGAGAGAAAGAGAGAGAGAGAGAGAGAGAGAGAAAGTAAGAGAGTCTAACTGGTTGGAGATGCATTTGAGAGATTTGGTTTAGCGCTGGAGCCGAGGGTTCAGTGATCAGACCAGACTAATTATCTGTGCTATCCAACGCAGCAGCGTTCATTAACAGAGCTCTCACTGAGGACCAGCCTATTGTGCTCCAATATTACAAGACAAGAAACATGCAAAAGACGTGTTAATAAAGACTGAGCTGGGAACGAGGCCAAAAGATGAGCAGAACCACTTAATGATCACCAGCTCTGATAGCATATGCCTCATACTGCTTATTAGCCTGTTAGGGTTTAGCCTGTGTGTGTATGTGTGTGACTATGAGTGAGAAAGAAAGAGAGGTGAGATGAAGTAATTAGTGTAAATTAAACTCATTTGTTATTTGATTGTTTTTTTTTTTCTTTCTCCTCCCTTCTTGACTTAGTGAAATGTGTCTTTTAGGGACAGGTAGAGTCCAACTCATTGGTCTACACCTGATTACGGAGAATATGTCTGTCTGGAGGTCTCAGAACCCTAATGTGTCTTGAGTTCGAATGTTCAAAATACAAGGAGTTAAAGACTCAAAGATAAATGTGTATGTTTTTGTGGCAACACTGAAAACAGCAACAACAACAACAATAACAACAACAACAACAACAACAGCAACAGCAATGGCAGTGACAGCCGCAACAACAACAGTAGGAATGCTACTGCAACAGTCGTGACAACTGACTATATTAATGGTCATTTCACATAATATTTACAAAATATATATGTACATATGCATGTAATTTCTACTCCTTAAACCTTGCAGCAGTTTAACCCTGCCCCTCTCAATTATGACATGCGGCTCAAAGCTTAAATCTATTTGTCTGAGTGTTTGGCTGCAAAATGAAGGCACTGATTTTTGATATGATTATGAATGAAAATTAAACAATGTAAAATGTAAAATATGACATTTCGCGCAAAAAAATCTACAGACTAGTAAAATTACCGCTGAGATGATGTGTGTTAATGTAAGATTTTGATTATAGCTTCAAAGAGAGAGATCAGCTGAGAAAACAGTACAGTCATCAATCAGATGGATATTCTCGACAAAATTTACATTCCATTGAAGAACACCCTGGTGACTGTAAATCACGCAGATAAAACTCTTGAAAGTTTACTGTTAAGGACATAATTCTTTAATTTTTGTTGATAATGAAAATATGTTTGTCTAGAGATAGATTTAAAAGGGTAAATTAGCGATAAAAGTAACAAAAAGATGTTAGCAATAAAACCAGAGTCGGAAAAAAATTCATTTTTAAACTTCATCCAAAATGAACAAACGGACCTCAGTATGTGTCAATGAATGTTTTGACAAGCAATAATGAGATTCTGATAATCAAATATACACTTCTGTGAGTAATCTGAGGAAGACCGTCTTTCAGTACAGCCATAATCACTGTTGCCATGGTTGTCAATCAGGTCTACAGGGGCTGAGTTTACGAGGGTCTGAGGGCTTCCTCTGCATGCTCAATTTAAGCCAATCACAGTGCTGACAGCGAGCGGCCTCACTCAGACCCCACCCAGCCTAGAGAAGTGAAACCCTGTACGGAACAAACTCCCTGTGCTTCTGATCGTGTAACCAATGCAAGGATGTGCTGGACAAGTCCACACATCTAAGCACGGATACTCTCTCTATCTCTCTCTCTCTCTCTCTCTCTTTCTCTCTCTCTCTCACTCTCTGTGCCTCTATATCTTTTCAGTTCAGTCCAGTTCAGTTCAGTTCAGTTTCATGCAATTCAGTTTCTCAGTTTGTGATTGTTTGCATTATTGGCAAAGCATCAAAACAACAAGATAACATCAATGTTAAATGTGATTTTTCAAAGGAAAGAAAGACTAACAGTAACCCTTCTTGGTCATGTCAACCATAATTAAAGGACCTGTCAATAAGGCCAGTCTTTTGCTGAACAATATGGCACTGCAGAGAGAGAGAGAGAGAGAGAGAGAGAGAGAAAGAGAAAGAGAGAAAGAGGATTTGGAGTGAAGAGGGGGTAAAATCAGATGCAAAAGGGGATGTGGTGGGGGCTTAAAATCAAATAAATCACACCTGGATTGGCCCTCGGACCGGGCACACACGGATCATTATATTCCACTCAAATTACTCCATTTGTTCCTCCAGATATGTTAATCCCACCTGACCTCAAACTTCCCATGAACCAGGCGCTGAACAAAAGGCCGCCCACTGTCTTCGCAGTAAATCTGTTGTCTCCCTTCTGGGCCCTGGACTGGGGCTCATACATCACCACCGCGCCACAGCTTGTTTCAATTTACTCAATTAACTTTGCTAAAGCACTTGTAAGTTCCGCAGATGTTGGTTTATTATCGAGGCCTAAAATGTACAAGTGAGTTCAGGAGCTCGGGGTTACGGCAAGGTTGGAGGAAGGGGGATGGGCAAGTCCATGCTCATATTTAAGGGAGAGAGAGAGAGAGACAGAGAGAGAGAGAGAGAGAGAGAGAGAAAGAGAGAGAGAAAGAGCGCATGAGATAGGGTGTGGCAGTGTTCAGTATGTGAACAATTTGAGATAAGCATCATTTTTTCCTTTTTTGTGTTCTAAATTTTAGTCATCATTGTAAACTCAGGATGACAGTTGACACCGCAGAAAAAAACATTACTCTTCTGTTTTTGGCTCACTAAGAACTCTGTGTTTAATCCAGGCAGACATGGTGATTAACACAGGTTTAATTACGCTGTCTCTATGACAGAGCAGCAGACTAAAGACACACACACACACACACACACACACACGGTGTACGTTAACGATTTCCGAGGCTGTAGGAGCAGCAGCTGTAGGACATCCAGCTGATTTTCTCTTCATTATGAAACGTGCTTGTGAAGATCCTTCACGCATGAAATGACTCAGCCATTATTCCCCCCCTGCCCGCACCCCCCCACTGCCACCCCCTCCCAGGGAATCACTGACAGATGACAGACCTTCGGAGAGGCCATTAATCATGGCACAGACATCTAATGTATGCACAGAACTGATTCTCCTTAACACCTTAACCCATCCTCAAAACAAACCACTCAACGACTCTTTGGAAAAATCAGTGGTTCGATGTTTATGTGAGTGTGTATAAAGCATTTTTATCTCTGTTTGACCTCCCTGAAGTAAATCAAAGTAAAAGTGATTCGTGGAATGTAAAATACACTGTAAGTCTGGGGGCCAGGGGTGTACTGGTGGGTTGGGGGGGTCTAGCTAATATTAAGCAGGTGTAGTCACCATTGCCATAAAACATCTTGCTCCACACCAGCTGGAAAACTCAATATTTCTTCAGTTGGCCAACTACATTTCAATTAACAGCTGCAGAATGCTTTGAAATTCATAGCACTTTAAAGTACATTTGTTTAGATGACAACCTTTGTTTAGCTTAGGGCTGTAAACTACTCTATGCAGTAGAAGGGTCTTATTGCCCAAAAGGCCATCAGTGTGTGTGTGTGTGTGTGTGTGTGTGTGTGCGCGCACGTGCGCATATGTGTGTCTGTGTTTGTGCACGAGTGTGTGTGTGTCTGTGTGCGTGTGCGCACGCGTGTGTGTGTGTGTGTGTGTGTGTGTGTGTGTGTGTGTGTTCAGATGCTGTAACAGGTTAACGACTTGTTAGATGATGTGAATGAGACAGGCCCTCCAGAGCAGGTTGGCTCAGCTGTGCAACACTGCAACAGGTTTATCTCCTCAGCCACGTTATCATGCTTAAATGACTTACATCCAAATGAAATGGTATTGAGTGGTGTAACCTACTGAAGACAATTTAATGCCACAAATATTGTCTTCACAGCAAAAAAAAAAAAAAGAAAAAAAAAATCAATGACTTATGTTTACCTGACCTCACGAAATTTTATGAGGTTGTTTAAATAGGCCAATAAAGAAGTTAGACTCTCATAGTAAACCTTGTGAAATAATTCACTTCTGCAATAAAAGCATGGCAAGCTAAACAGATAAATATAAAATACACCCTGACCATCAAACAATAACAAGTGAAGCTCAGCCCTGCAGAAAGCAAATATTAGCAACTCACTGTTAATGATTACCCCATATGTGGAAAAATAACAGTAATTTATTAAATGAGGGTCTCTTAGTTTCAGTTTGATGTATGCTCGACTCAAATATGAAACAACCTCAGTTGTTAATCTCCCAAGAGACAAGAGACATCTCATACAACACACTCCAAGCCGGCCTGAACGAATAAGACAAGAATGGACAAATTTTATTCATTCATTATCCAAAACTTTCCTCTCTCCCCTTTACCTTTTCTCTCTCGCTCTCTCTCCTCTCTTACCCATCCCTCCATCTCTCCATTCTTAAAGTAAGAGAAAAAAAAACACAAAAAAGTTGTTCCTTGGGAGAGCGAGGGAATAGAAATGTTTTAAATGAAGGAGAAGAAAAAAAAAGGGGGTTGACCTTCAAAGAGGAGGTGAAGGAGGTGGGGATATAGATTATAAATGGTGCTCTCACCCTTGGGTCTCCTCTAATAGGTTTTTGAAGGAGAAGGGCTGGAATCACTCATTTCTTTACTGTCCTCATTGACGGCTCCTGTGGGAGTGATGAGAGAACTGGAGAAAAGTGTAATGAACTCTTTTGGCTTTTTTTTTCTTTTTTTTTCAAAGACCACTCGCTGTCATCTAAATCACCCCTGTAGCACGCTACCAATCCCTCCATTTCCACTCTCACAGCTGGCTCCTCAGCACCGGACCAGGTACAACTAACGAGTATATTTCACACTTTTACACGCCCGCGCCCGGTCTCCCATAACTGTCCTGCACCTAAACTCAGCAAAAAAAAAACAAAAACCCACACACACACACGCAGTTTTAGACCAATCTGGAATATCTGAAAGAAGGCTGTTCTGCGTTTGACAACGCATCCAATGTAAACGTGTATCAAATAAAACATGTAAAAGTTGAGGATTTAAAAAAAAACAAAACAAAACATTGATTTCAACTCTTCACAAAATTGCAGTGCATCAAAAAAAAAAAAAGCAAAAAAAAGGAAAAAAAAAAAAGGAAAAAAAAAAAAAGGAAAAACCCAAACAAGATGCTGCTGATTAGCTCAAAATATCATGCCAAGACACTGATTTTCATTACATATGTAACCCTGAATTCTGTCCAGATTCTAATTTGGATTGTCATTTGAAAAGAAAAAAAAACCCACTAATATATATGCAGTTTTATGTACGCGTATGCTGTGCTCTATGCAGGTAAGAAGCTCTGTAAATGTTAATGGAGTAAACGCACATGGTCATTCAGATACTGCCATGTCTGCTCTTGGTTAGTGAGACAGATCATTATCTATTGGTTGTGTTGGACTTATTGCTTTACATTCTCAGGCAATTGATTGGCTGCATTCTTCCTCTGCCCCCGTCCTCCTCTGCCCCTCTCATGATGTAACGGCATTAATTAACCCCCATTAATTTAACTAGAAACAAATAAGCTTCACTGCACAGTCTGAATGCATGTGTTTCTGATTTCTCTGCTACTCATCAGTCTCCGCAGAGCAGTCCGTGTCCTGTCTGAAATGACCTGTCCGGTAAATTCTATGTCTTTTCTCCATCAGCTCAGACCATGACCTCTTGGACTTCATCTTCTTTTCTCTTTCGTTTTCTTTGTTTTATCTGGTCTAGTCCATGTCATATGACACACTGGGTTGAGCCTGGAAGCATGTGTTTGAGGGGGATTATCAGATTTTGATTGCAAGAAATTTGGTCTAATTTGTCAGTAATTTTTTAAAATAACTTTTGATGCTGTTGCTAATAAGTATTATAAATCCCCTTCTTTTGAAGTAATTTATTTCGAAAGTCTGATATCAAACACAGCGTTTTAATAAAGATTTAATTATACAGAAACAATAATCTCTTTCTCCATGTCTTTTGGGTGAACATTTGCGTCTGAAAGATTAATGATGGTAGTCTGTTAGGAGAATATCCTGAAAAGTGGACCGCTAAATGAAAACGTTCTTCTTACTGGAAAAAGGGAAAGGCAAAATGAATAAGGGATTACTAATAGCATACCTTTTGATACAAGACCCTTAAATCCTAGTAGTACTTTGTGCTAGTGAACAAAACTACGGTTTTACAGTTCTTAAGACATGTTTAGATAAATGTAATGCAGAGAGATGAAATTTTACAAAGCCAGAGTAATACTACAACACCTTCAAAAATGGTCACTTTTTCAAGTTTAAATTAACATATATTGTTAGAGATGTGAGAATTAAAAAAGGTCAACTATCATAACTGGAAGGTGTTTAAATCTTGCTTGGATCTACTCTAAAGAGATCACTGTAAAGTTGTTAATGATGAGTTCCATCCAAAAAACTATTTTAACTCCATTTAATTAATTCACAAGACAATATCTATACACATCAAAATTTTTCAGTGGAATTTAGACTCAAGGGGGTGCGAGAAAGATAAAACCGATAGAACAGAACAGATGTTCAGATTTTGACAGTCCTTTATAATATGAAGCTTTGTTTGGTGTTATGATGACTGCCCTCTGTTGATTAAATAAATTACATCTTTGTTTATATGGCCTGATCAGTAGCGTGTAGAGTCTACAGAAAGGATCCTGTAGTGTTTGCTGGTTTCATATATCAAAATGTCAGTGTTCACTGTACCGCAGCATGACAATGACAGAATACATCTTGGTTATACAAGCAGGAATGCTGCAGTAAAGGTACATCTATTCCTGAACTCATTTAATTTCTATCTATGTCTCTTTATTTCCTAATATAATCAAGAACTTCTGTTTAAATGAGAAAACCTTAAGTGAGAAAACACTTGTGTTCTCCTTGGTCATGTTCTAATGGTTATGTTAACATGAAAATGTAAAATTCTTGCAGGATTTTTGAAGTTGGCTTTCACGCCTTTATCGCTGGCATGCACAAACAAATGGCCTCTACTCACACAAACACCACTGCATTCTCCATATGCACTATGAGGTCAAAGCTGACTTCAGCAGATTAGGAAATGGTCATTCTCTCAATCATTTCCCATGTACACTAGGTGCAGAGCTCATAAAGGCCAAAAACAGACCCCCTTTTGCGAGGTGGCAACTGGTTAAAGAACTTGAGAACATTTGATTTTCGGCCACAAGTGAAATCGCCAATCCAGCAGTTTGGAGGCAGTCCCTTAGCACTGTTTTTTTTTTTCTCCTCAGGATTTTAGAAATGCTTTTTGAAGTCTTTTGTCACAGTACTCAATCTGATTTTCCACTGACTTTTAATTAGAATTTGTGAGATCGTTAGCATCAGAGAGGGTGAGAATTTATGTAAATTTTTACAATGCAATGTGTGAACACGATATTATTTAACAATGCAGCGTATTGCATTTAACTCAGAGCTTTTGAATGTAGATGTAAGCAAAGATATCCTGTAGTTAGAGTTAGTGTGTCCTTCGAATGAATAACCCAAAGTGATAAAATATTGTAATAAAGGATGCAAACGGTCTTATTGCTTATGTTTGCAAGACATTTCTGGTCTAGTTTATGAGGACAATATTCATCCTCATATTCATACACACAGATCCTCACTTTACACACACATCCTCTGAGTGCAGCCTTTAAACACACACCCCTTATGGGCACACCTTATGCACATCTTACCCACATGTCCTAAGTGGGGACATCCTATATAACCATATCCTCAGTAAGTACACCTCACTCCAACAGCCTCATTGACTACACCACACTTGTCCATACTCAGTGGGTTGGCCTACACTTTACACGTATAACCTATGTGGATACAGGTTAAACACATGTCTCCCATGGGTACATCTCAAGAACAAGTCCTCAAAGAGTACACCTTACACACATTTCCCTTGTTTCATTGAAACACCATCTGAGGAAAAAGTCAAGCAAGCCAGCGAGTGACTTCATACAACTCTAATTGTACTTGTTTATCGCGTCGGAGCCATCAGGGTTGGGAAAGCGTAAAGGACTTTATCTGAAACGTGATTCAATTAAACACCAATGATTTCAGCCTTGACAAAATCTTAATCTAGACTCCTGTGTTTTCTCGATAGGGGAGCATATGTTGGGTATATGATTGCTTTGCTGCCTATCATATTTACTTTGGTCTGAGAGAACAGCAAATCTCTGCAGCTCTCTGTCTGGCCCGTGCCTGCTCCACGGGAAGGTAATTCTTGGACAGAACTGGAGGAGCCTGAAGCGTGGTAATGCTCACATATTGAAGTCTTACCCAGTTTAGATACAGTACTTGCAGACATAAAGCAAGATAACAGGGTGTGCACAGTGATGCGGAATTTTTTCCGCTGGTGCATATGAGTGAAATATCGCTATAAAATACTTAAAGAGAAGTGCTTTTGTTTCCTCTTTCAGTGATGTTACTTATTTCAGAGCAAGAGAACTCGATTGGAAATTCACAAGAGAACAAAACGTGTGATAACTTCCCCCCAGATTTTAAATAATTATTTTCAAATATCTGCATTTTGTGTATAAACCTATTGGAGGACCATTTATCTTATTCTTTTATGAAAATTTCATATGAAAATAACATGTGTTAGAGAAATATCAGTTTCACAGAACTCAATACACACACACACACAGGTATGAGAGTTTTGAGGAAGTACAATGTGTTTGATAGAGAGTAGTTTTTTTTTTTTTCCGATTGTGCTAAGAGCAGGTTCAGATCAAACTCAACATTTTTTTCTCAGATGACCTCTACTCTCATGGCCACTTTAGGGCGGGTTAAACCCAGTAATTGATTCAATTAGGACATTTAGGGGTGTGCTGAATCCAAACCAGAAGGTGCTCATATCTCTCAAACACCAGGGTAAAATAATGCTCTCTCTCTCTCTCTCTCTCCCTCTCTCCTTCCCTCCCTGCCCCAGTACCCTGACCTGCACAGAGCTAAAGGTCAAGGAGGGGATGACTAGATGAGGTCAGTCATTCGTCGTCCTGAAGAATTCCAGTGCTGGACAGTAATCTTTCCCTGTCACTGTTCATCATCCTGTCAGGAAAACAGCCATATGGAAAAACAGGGCCCTGGTGAAAACCAGAGAAACTAAGAATCTATGGTCTAAATCTGGACTAGTTTAGAAGGAATTACTGAATGTGACACATTTTACAGAGAGTTCATGGATCTTCTGAGTTCTAGTTTTGCTTTTGTGGTGATGATTCAGAGTTCATATTTTTGTTATAAATGTTGGAAGTTTGTCTGCAGAAAGAGTTGTAGACACCTGTTTAGGTTTGCAGCTTGTGAATGCATATGTAGATATATATCATATCTACAAATATTCATTTAAAGATATATTCAGAGAAATGAGATGTTAAATGCAGGACTTTGCATGTGTGCTTATTATAATTACAGTGTAAGGGTGCTCCCTACAAATAACAATCACTGTTAAGAAAAAGTCAATGGTTCATTGAACTGCTGAATGTGGTATTCTATTCTGTCACTGTCTATCATAGAATCACGGAAAAATCAACCTTGTGTTATTGCTAAATAATTACCTTGTCGTATCAAAGTACCTAAAATGTAGTAATTGAGATTTTTCAACATAATATGGAGTGTAATCCTTGTACAATCTATTTATATTCTTCACAGGGCATAACTTCTGTTTATGACGCAGAGAAAAGCAGATATCATAATTTTTTTTATAATATGTGTGTGGGGTTTTTTTCTGTGGCGCCAAACATAAATGCTTGGTGTGTGCATGTGTGAGTGCATGTGTGTGTAAGTGGCCATGTGGATAAGAAGTGGTGAAAATGTGAAAATAAATGATGTGGATTAGGCCCAGTGGTGGAAGTCATGTGTTTGCCCATGGCCGACTGCCTCTCTCTCCTCTCAGGATGGAAATGCCTTTGTCTGGGCTCATGACCCACTTGGTACAAAACGGAGAAATTACGTCATTTGCAAATGTGCTTTCACTTCATGATAGTGTATAATTGTCCCAATGAAAAGAGATAATCTCTCTAGCCCTCTGCAAACACCAATACTGCTTCAGCAGGGCAGCAGAGGGGGAAAATGTGATAATTTGCCAAAAAAAAAAAAAAAAAAAACAAGCATGGAAGCATGTAGTCAACCCAGGGCCCAGGCTCCTCTGACGGAAGCCAATCTTTGATCAGCCAAGCTGAAATGGCCAAGATAAGTAGGAGCTACAACTCACGGCAGGGCTGCGCAATCGTCTGGTAGAGCCATTTCCTCTCTGGTTTCTCGAGAGTGGTAAATAGCCCCCCGCCCTCTCTCTCTCCCTCTCTCTCTCTCTCTCTCTCTCTCTCTCTCCCACCTTCCCTTCTTCCCTCTCTTCATTTTCCTTAGCACATACCCCCCTCCTGCCAACCCCTCCCCTTATCAGCACCCCACTTTCTTCTGGAGATCTCTGTCACTTTAATCCGCGGAGTCTGCCGCTGGTTAACAAGGAAATCCTGTGTCAATTATCACCAGGCCCTTCCTGCTGAGAGAGCGATGGGGACTCCAAACGGTCTGAGAGTCTTTCACACCACAGTCGAACAGCAGGACTAATTAAATGGGCCTTGTGTCCTGCCAGCAGCAACTGGCCCGGGTGACAGATAGCTTGGCCTGACGATAACCCCCACCTTCCGCCAGCGATTGTTTTGATTGGACAGCGTTGGGCTCTTTGGGCACCCTCTGGGGCTGGCGTATGGTGATACTGGAGTCAAATTAATGCACTCCCCCAGACGCGTGATTTAGCGAAATTGACGGATGAATATTTAAAAAATCGGAGAAGTGTTTGTGAGAGATGAAGGCAATTTGTTTGCAGTGATTTGGCTGAGGCAAAAATGAGCTTATGTGAGCAACCTTCTTTTTTTGAATGAAACCACTGAATGGCTCTTTTATCAGACTGGTTTCAGTGTAGAAGAGATGATAAGTTGCAGAATGGACTGCTTTCAATTTCTAAAACTGATGTTGGAAATTTGTAAATGTTCAACAACAAAATATATTTCAAAGTGTCTAATCCTAACACTAAACTGCCACTACTTTCCTCCAACTGGCCTAATGGGTGAATTTGTACAAAGTCAGTCAATAACTCTAAGGCCCTGTCCAAAAGCCACATATTTTAAACATTTGAATGGTTGACTCTTAAATGGCTATCTTTGCTTGGATCCTTGTTGCCATTACTAAAGTTGGATAGTCCTGAGTGAGTAAAACCAGTGCCGAGGAAGTATCATTTGAAAAGGATGTGGGGGTTTAACTTTAAATGCCAAATATATCTGTGTTAAATAAACTATGAAAGTGTTAAATGAACTCTGAGAGTGTTAAATGATTGTTGAGAGTGTTAAATGAACTCACAGAGTGTTAAATGAACTTATACCAGTGATGAATTTGATATGCTGTGCTGTCCCTTATCCAGTTCACGCAGACCGGGGGATTTAGGCAAATGAAAGGGATTCAAGACTATACAGGAAATTTTTAAGAGTAAAACGACAGAGGTGATCACTCAGTTACGTCTTCTTCACTGAGAAAAATGATATTCTTTTCATGATAAACGAGATTATTGATACACAACATAATATTTACTTCATATAGATATGAAGTAAACTGTAATAAAATGTGTAGAAAAAGGTAACCCCCCCCCCCCCACACACACACATTTTTAGTGATAATTTGTCCTATATGCAGGGTTATTTTGGGGCAGTTTAAAAAATATATAAATAAAATTTTCTTTAGAAAAAAAAAACCTCTCCAAATGTGTGTGAGTGTACGTGTAGAGATATGCCAGTGCCTCTCCAATATGCATTATGCTGAAAAAACACATCCTGAGATGCATTTCAAGAAACTGTTTATGGACCTTTGACTCACAGTTCAAACCACTATTTATCATATTTATCTTTCTGAGAGGGTCAGAAAATAGCCATCCTGCTTACCTTGTAGTGGCCACTTCACTGCCGTCTGTCATTTGGCGAAATGGAGTCGCCTGCATAATGTCAGATTATGGTGTCACCTCATGTCATCACTCCAAAAGCTCTACTCATGAATCCATGAATCTATTCATGAGTCCATCTGAAAGTTTAAACTGTAAAATGAATCATTTAAATGGTGCCAACCACTTGCCCCTTGGAACAGTACAGAGCAGTGGTTATGCCTTTCTTTAGCAATATGGCATATGTAGTCATTATGCTGAATCAAAAAAAAACCCACATTATGATCACAAAGCACTGACCCCTTTCCTCTCATTCAGCTGATAATTGGTTGAGAATAAGAGTGTACAAAGGAATCTTAATCATTTTGCCTTTTTGAAGCTGTAATTTAGTTCATAGGTGCACACTGCAAGACAATATGCATGGACCTATTAAACACAGAAAACAAAAGTAAAAAAAAAAAAAAAAAATATTGACACACTCTCATTTCCCCTGACAGCAGACCCTAAAGGACCAAGTGGTCACATCACAACTTCGAGTGCTTGAATGATTTTCTCCATACATCTTCATAATTCCATATTCCCTATTCTAAACACCCCCCCCCCAACCCTGTCCACCTTGTGCACCCTCATATTTTCACATGGAAAAGAAGGGAGCGGGGACTGAGGAAAACCAATTTACCCACCGAGGCCCCATCATCAGCCAGGCCGGTTATCTCTGACACACCACCTCTCTGTCCACTGTTGACTGTGCATGATATTCCATTAATCTCCCTAATGAAAATTTAACCAGTGTTATAAACAAATAATTGGCCATCATCCTCTCAAAGATCCCGAATAAATTACTTGGACCTTTTTTCCATTCATCATGTCAGTAGAAAAAGAAAGAGAGAGAGAGAGAGAGAGAGAGAGAGAGACCCTCCTGATTGATGTAGGAGTAAATGTGGAAGACCAGCTCAGTCGCTGCGAGTGGGTCTCGCCTAAGCCTGTGATTGACTTAATGAGAGTCTTTGGGGTGAGTAAATGTTCCAAATGGCTCAGTCATTAGCTTTGGCTGGGCTGTCTGAAGATACCCCCGGATCTGCTGCTCTGGGTCTCTTCCTCTTGTACCATTCCGACTGCAATTACATTTTCATTTAGAGCAAACCTCTGAAGTCCGATAGCCAGGCCCTCTTTCATTAAACTGGCCTCCTTTTTCTTTTTTATCTAAATGGTGTGAAATGTCTCTTCATTTAGACCAATTAAAGTTGAAAAAGACGGCGCTGTAATGAATTATCATACAAATTATTTACTTAATGCCACAATCTCTCTCTCTCCCTCACCCTCCTCTCCTCTCATCTCATCCACCACTCATTGGTAAATCGGGATGCAGGATAGAGAGGGAGAGAGAGAGAGAGAGGGAGAGAGAGAGAGAGAGAGAGAGAGAGAGAGAGAGAGATAAGTAAGTGAATGAGTCAGTGTTTGAGTGAAAGAGAGGGTGAGTGAAAGTGAATAGGTGAATAAGAAACAAAGTGAGTGAGTGAGTGAGTAAGTGAAAATGAGTGGGTAAGTGAGAGAGAGAGTGAATGAAAGTGAGTGGGTGGCTGAATGAGAATGAGTGAGTGAGTGAGTGAACATGTAAATGAGTGAGAGACAAAGGAGGATGGAAGGAAGAGAATAAGCATACGCAATTTTCATTGAGAGTGGGTTTATAACAGGGGCAGAGAGAGAGTTAATACTCCAGTCTGAAGATTACACTACCATTAAAGAGTTCAGGAGGAGGAGGCCTCATATGGACAAGGGAATATGAGCACATTAAAGCTCATTCCAGGAATTTCATTTGAGAAGTCTCCTAACCTCCTTTAATTAAGGGAAAGCTTATGCTTTTAAATTAACTCCCTTTAATTGGCCTGGCCATTTTCTGTCTGCAGTGCCTTTATGGAATCCAGTGCCTAACACAGGACCTGCTATGACATCTCAGGACTATCACAGTCACCACACTATATCCACTGGGAATTTCTCTGTCTCTCCCTTTCTTTATTCTCTCTATTGACATATTGGCACATGGTCGAAAGTTCCATACATTTGCTGGACCTCTGTTACATTTTATGCTCCATAATTCCCTTTTAGTTGCAGAGATTACCACAGTTAAAATTTATTTAAACACACTGGTACTTCAACAATGAATAATATTTTAAAAGCCCATCCACACAGGGAAAAACTGCCAGGGCCGAAGTACTTGTAACCGTAGAGATCATAGCTTTTGTGACTTGCCACCTTGGGGAGGTTGGGGTGTTTGGTGGAGAGTTGGAGTTCCCCTGTTGACCCAAAAATTTGAGGGGGGGGGGGGGGGGGGGGCAGCCTCCAGCCTCCAGCCTCCAGCACTGGCCTTGTATTTTAAACAAACTCCCTGGTTCATTCTTTATACAGTTACACACATAACATGCAAACAAGTCCCATAATGACATCAAATTTAAAAAAGAAAAAAAAAAAGAAAAAAAAGAAAGAAAGAAAAAAAAGTTTGAAATGAAAATAAACTCAGGTGAAAGGGTCATGCTAAAATTTACTGGAGTTGTCAAGTGTAAGTTATTGTAGCTGCTAGGTTAGTGGCGCTAAGTGCTCAGTGATGTGTGCTAATCGGTATGGAATTAGCCATCATGCTAAAGTGCAACTTCCGTCTCTGCTGCTAGCTGCCCCTGTACTTTGTCAGCCTGGATTTGTTCTGACAGCTTAGAAACACAAATACTAAATCGCTCTGTGGGCGAACTTCCACCTCAAGAACAGTGTTTCATAGGTACAAACAGTTAGCCAGATTTTAGCAGTGTGGTTTGCATATGACTATGCACAATTTGTGAAGCCTGGGATTGTCGGCTATTCAGTGACAGGGAGAAATAATGGAGAGGGGATTATGTACAACCCAGTAAAATGTTTTAGAGTTTAAGGCATGTTAGTGAATTACGTGGGGGTAAATTGAAAACACTTGAATTTAAGGGAGATATAGGACTAACTGCTCTTGACCCTGAAGTTCAATTTCAAGGGTAATGTGAAGTTGAATGTTAATCCGCGAACAGTGTAATTTTCTGTGAAATGATCTAATAATATTAAGACATGGACTGTATAGTCACACCATAAAAAACAAATTACTTAAGTTCAAACAACTGCTAAAATACATTTTAATATATCCACACATTACAAAAATGAATTGAAGTGTTCAGATGTATGTGCTAAATATGTGATTAAGTTCAGATGTAGGACTCTGTGATTAAATTCAGATTTGGAACTCTGCGAGGCTTTTAAGAATAGGTAGTTTTTGTAGCCCTCTTTAGCACAGTGTAATTAAATTGTTGACTTGTGTAATTGTGCCACAATTTGGAAGCTCATTCATTTAGACACTCTGCCAGGGTCATCACCAAGAATCCTCAGTTTAAGTTCTATTGGCTAACTGTTTATCCACTCATGTGATGAGAAGTATGAGCGTTTGACGACACTGGCTTTGCATAATGCATTTTTTTTCTGTCTGTGTCATCCAAAGCAGATGTATGCTAATTGCAAGCCCACTATGGGTGTCTGATCCAAAAGCAAACAGCTGTGGTTTTGGTGCTCAAACACAGCACTATCTGTCTGAAGAGCTTGGTAGTGCTGTTTTCAATATCTTTTCTCATTGCTGGGGAGGTTTGGATGTGGATGCCCTGTTTTTAGAGCCATGTTTTGTGTGTTGAAGAATCGTATGGAAACCAGATTAGTTTGCTGGTATCCTTACACTTTCATTATTATTTGCTCTTTTAGTAACATATAATCAACATAACATCAACATATAATCATTTTTTATTCTCAAGGGAATGAGTATATTAGTACAATGACCTTAGGTATATCTGTGTGATTGATTTGTTACAGTATACAGTGATATTTACAATATCTGTACTTCTTACCTCTCTCTCTCTCTCTCTCTCTCTCTCTCTCTTTCCCTCCCTCTCTGTGTGTGTGTGTGAGTGTGTGTATTTACATACATACACACAAATACATACACACACACACACACACATAGACATACATATATACATATACATTTGCACACACACACACACACATATATATATATATATATACACACACACATATATACATATATATACACATACATATACATATACATACATACATATATATATATATATATATATATATATATATATATATATATATATATATATATATATATATATATATATATATATGTGTGTACACACACACACACACACATATATGTGTGTATGTATGCATGTATATATATGTGTGTGTGTGTGTGTGTGTGTGTGTGTGTGTGTTTGAGAGAGAGACAGAGGGGGAGAGAGAGGTAGAGAGTCACCAGTATCAAATATAGAGGGCTGTATATTTGATGGCTAAGTGCGCTGTGCATATTTTGAAAAACAGTCATAACATTGCTTTATAAAGCCTTGTATGGCTCCTAAGGTCTTCATTTCAGGGTTTATGTCAGGAGTGGAGTGTCAGCATTGATATCTTGCTGTCAAGATTAGTTTAAGGGTGTGTGAGTTTATGACTCTATAGAAGACGGTGGCAGATCTCATCAGAGGAAAGCTTTTGTAAAACTGCATGATCAAATTACCCTCCTCCCACTTCAACACAATAGCTCTGTTTTTGCCATCGTAAAGAACAAGCTCACCTACAAAATCAATTTGAAGGTACAACCAGGTCCCTTGAATAGACAGGGTGTAGAACTATTAATTAGAAGTGGAACAGGTTCTTATTTTAGTAGAAAGTGGAAAAATTGTAGGCCTTTGTTCAGGAAAGCCCAGAAGCCAAGCTTTCATTAGCCTACATGCATGGCAAAAGCAATTCATCAACTCTAATTTTCTCTCAATGAGGAGAAGAAAAAGGAGGATCAACCTCTATATGCTATTTATGCAGATTTACGCAAGTCTGCGAATATTAATGTGATTAACTTTTATCTACAACATGTTTCAAACAGCCTCTTTACCCATGTTTAGGGCAAGATTAAAAAATACCACAGCTGCATACAAAAAAGAAAATAAACAGGAATGTGTACTGATGTAACAAGCAGCAAGGGAATGGAGTGATAAATGAATGATATATATTTGAATATACATATATAACTGTGTGTGTGTGTGTGTGTGTGTGTGTGTGTGTGTACGTGTTAATTTGTTGTACAAATTCAGGGTTTACTTCCATCCTCCTCTTTAGATATGTCTCTTGAGTGTGTATGTGTGTGTGTGTGTGTGTGTGTGTGTGTGTGTGTGGGGGGGGGGGGGGGGGGGGGGGGTCAGTGCAGTACTGCTTTTGTCCTGCTCCAAGTGTCTCTCTTCCAGAGTGTGCGTGTGTGTGTGTGTGTGTGCGTGTGTGTGTGTGAACTGTTCCACGGATTAGCTGAGTGGAGATTTATTTAATGCACCCGTGTGGAGTATTGTTGGAAATCTATTTTGGGAATGCGGGGCCTGTGCCAGGCTCTAAGCCTGGTAATATATGCCTGCTACAGTTGAAGAGAGCAGGTTCACAGACCCTCTTTATGCCGGGATCATATGGATCATACAAACTCATTCAATATGAAAATATCCGGGGGGGCTGATAGCACTCTCACCACTCTCACAAAGACCTCACCGTTCTCCGCAGCTCCCCCCCCCCCTCCCCCATCTCCTGTTTGTCTGGCCTGGTTAAATATTTGATGTCCTGAAAATGTTTGCGATATTCTCCAGATAAGATACAGCGCATGCATATGCTATGAGGACCCTGTTTAAGAAGCTCAGCTTAAGGGTCTAGTGGGCTAACAAAGCACTCGATGGAAAAGACCCGAACACATTTGCATTTAAGCTGAGGATTTCCTACCACCTTAAAGAGAATGAGGAACCATGCATCTCATTTCAAAAATGCAAAGTGTTTAGTGGTTAAGTATTAACCTTATCTCTGCAGTCTTTTTAATGCAGATATACTGTGTTTGAATATAAATCATGTAAAAGCATTATTTTTATTGTTGTTGATATTGAAGATTTTTTTTTTTTCTTTTAAAATGTAAGATAATTTTCTGTCTATCCCTGATGCTGATTTATCACAGATCAGCAGTTTTGAGGAGATCTAAAAGAGAAAAAAAAATGCCAGAGACAGAAAAATTAGTCACTACCCTTTTCCTCAACTACAACTCCCATGATGCCTCAGGGAAGGTTTTGGGACCATTCTCCACACGCTGTTCTGTCAGCATGATGACAGACACACACAAAAGGGACAAGCCGGAGGGGGGAGAGCACTAGATTGGGGGGTGTGGGAAGGGGAGTTTGGACAAAAGGGGAGGACACGGGCTTTGCATGGAAGACACGCTAAACCCAATGGCATTATGGGAAGTGTGAAAGACAGAGGCCAGACTTCAAACGGGATTTACACAGCGTGACAGGACTGCTCTGCAAAACGGACGACAAATATTCGACCTCGCCACGCTAACATACGTTAGAGCCCGCCGGCCTTTCCCCGTCGCATTCACAGTTACCAGGAGAACATACGTGGTGTGAAATATTTGCTTGCTGGTTAGAGAGGCGCTAAAGTTTACCAAATTATAAGAGGTATGAGATGAAAATATATGACTGCAGTTCAAACAAAGTCCAACATTTCACAGTGATAAAATTGTTCCTTATCTTACAAAAGACTTAAAAATTTAAAATCAAAATATTGAATACAGTCCTGTTTGTTTGAAATATTAGGAAACTGGTCAAGGTACACATGTCTGTCAGGTCCAAACATCTGGCTCATTTCATATGATTCCATACCATTTTGTATTTTTGATGAAAAATACAATGATGTTTTCCATATTGGCACAAGTACAATGTTGACTTGAGGAGCTATGCTAGAATTATATATTAACTCGGAATTCAAAATATGGTGACAGCAGCCTCAAAGTCACAAATCAGTTTTGATTTAAGGATTCTAACATAATCTGACTAGAACTACTAAAAATAAAACCAGTCACTGCTGCAACAATATCCCTGTAGTTATGATACTAGGATTGCTTGAGTACTGTGGGCAGAAATTCAAATTCCAGTTCAGTTTAAGCCTTGAATACTCAGCAGCATGTTTGAAGGTGGTGGTGCTTTTTCAGACTTTTAAAAAGAAAAAAAAATCTGAAATATGTCTACCATATGAGTCATTATTATCCCAAACAAAGGTATTCAGCCAGCAGTTCCCACTATCATCATCCCTCAGCCTTAACAAATAAGGGATCTAAGTATGGTCCACTATATTAGCTTTAATTCCATAGACTTCAAGGGGAGTTTGAATCCTGTCAAAATATGTGCACTGGGTTAAGGAAGCATGCAGAGTTCGCTCAATTAGTCAGTGATTATTTTTACGACTGTTGTTATTACTAGTCCCACTAGCCTGCCTGTTATGGTAACCCCAGACATAGCCCATAATACTAATCCCTGCCCTTTCCCTAACCCCAACCTTTACACTTTTAATCAACATCATATTGTGTGCAGAGGAGCAAAATATTGACATGTTATTCCTTAGCGTGTTCACAACCTAAGATTCGGTCTGAGAATGTGATGCCCAGTCTGTTTTCTGCCCAGATGAGTTTCTCTCCCTCTCTCTTTTTTTATATCTCTCTCCTTCTCTCTGTCTCCCTCTTTCGTTCTTTTTTCTCTCTCTTTGTAAATCACTCTATCCATCTCTCTCTCTCTCTCTCTCTCTCTCTCTCTCTCACGTGCACACACACACACACACACACACACTCCCTCTTTGACTCTCTTTGATTCCATTTTGGTATGTTTTTCCCTGCCATTCTTTCATTCTTTTCCCTTTCCATCCCAGAGACATTAGCAGTAGAGTATATTAGTAGAACAAAGGGTTTGGTCAGAGATGGGTTGTTTTGGGTGTGCTGCTCTGTGTTTAATAGGACTCTGTCTTGTATATTGTGGGGCCTTAATTTGATTCATTGTCTAGGTCTTAAAAGTCGCGGTCCAGAATCCAATATTGGGCTCTAAACAGACAGAAGAATGGGCTCACCACAGCTGAAGTGGTTCATACGAGGCAGAATGAACAATGTCATCTTTTTTCTCCCTGTTTCATATTCAACCCATCTGTCTTTTTTTTTTCGCACAGAAAAACGATCGTGGAGAAGTTTGATCCAACAACAAATATGAGCTGGACAGCACGATAGAGACAAAAGCATGGAAAATGCAGTGAAGAACAAACCAGACGGAAGGAGAGAAAGATATTTTCTATGCAAAGCTTGCACACAATGTCATGTGTGATAGCGGCGGATGTTGTCCAAGTCACTGGCACACAGGGGGTTGGGAGGCAGGGGGAAAGGGGATAGGATGGAGGGGGGCACAGAAATGAGGTCGACTGCCTGCATCTTGCTCTGATTCGTGCCCCTTCGCTTTCTCTCTGCTGATCCAGGATCTCAGTGTATACCAGCGACACAAAGCAGATCGCAGCTTTGGGGTAATCTCATTAAGAAACTCTAACCACCAGATGAAAGAGGGGGAAAAAAGACACAGCTCACGCCATGCCAAACGGTGGCTCAGGGAGGCAGGTGTAATGTTACCAAATTAGCCTCTAAACGGTAAAAAGGAGATTATTGCAAATGGCTCGGCCAGGCAGTGCATGCAGCCCCCAAGGACGTCCCAGTTTAGAGGAGCTGAGGACTCCCAGGGTGCCGTGGGGCATGGCAAGGAAGCAACAGAGCATTCTGGGAGCAGTGAAACTACAGGGAGTCTTGGAATACAAGAGCAGAAGTACTAAAGCAAAATATTGTTACAAAAGTAACCACTGTACCAGGATTCATTTCCACAAATTTCAGCAAAATGAGCCTTTTCATTGATCCTCATGTGTAAGCTTTCCTCTCTGCCTTTTTTATGGTACTCCAATTGGATGATTGAAATATCATGCTTTTACTCTAATCTCTCTGGAGTCTTCCTACAGTATGTGATGCTGTTTGCAAACTCAGTTTCAGAGATCATTTATAAATGACTAACCACGAGATTTCAGACAAAGCCAGACACAGTTTTCTTGGTGAATGATTCTGTCATCATCCTTTTCCATGTCAGTCTCTTAGGACTGATTGTGAGAGAATTTTTAAATGATCCAGTAAGCGTTGTAATTAAGCCCATTAACCATTGTTGACTATTTAGAGCAAGTTTTCTGAGCAAAATCAAGAATGTTTAATCTTAGTTTGACATAATTAAATTTTAAAAATGTGGATACCATTTCTTTCAGTCACTGCTGCGGTCAAAGATATGTTAACAGTACACATCAGATGGCACATGCATACAATTTGTGTCTTTAAATGCTCGCTATATAGGTATTGGTGGTCAGGTGTTTAGTTTCTTGCTCATAACACTTAGCTTTTCAATAATAAGGCACCCTTTAGTGGGAGGAGCCAAACTGATGACTGACACAGAGTGACTCTGTGCTGATTGGTTGAGGACAGGACTCTGTACTCAAACACAGATCTCTCAGCGGGTGAGGACACATGGTCCTCCAATGGGATGATGATTCACTCCAAGGGTTGAAGATCTTAAAAGGATCGTGCTTGTGCTCTAATTTCTCTGAAGTCTCCCTACAGTGTGTGACGCTATTTGCAAGCTGAGTCTCAGAGATCATTTGTAAATGACTAACCACAAGGTCTCAGACGTAGCCGCTGGAACCAGACTCTGTGTTCTTGGTGAACGATTCTGTCATCTAGCTCTGAGATGAGTGCCTGCTCTCCTCGTGAGTAATAGCACAGGGGCAGAGTTGATGGAGTGCGTATGATCAGGGGAGGCCGTACCCAAACTCACATAATCTCACTCCGGATTAGCCTGGCAGATTGTTGCCATATGTAGTGCTGCGCCTACAACGACAGTGATCAACTGTGGTGGAGAGTCAGCGTCTGTAAGACAGACTTAAACATTATTACTGCAGTCTAAAACCCTCTAAAAGAGCTTCTGCATTGAAAAATGAGCCCTTAGCAGCCTAAGAGGCCCAAGCTCCCATAATGCAATATGCTGGGTGCTATATGCTAATTACCCAAACAGATGAGCCAATGAGACACGAGGCATTGCCCAGTTTTTGGATAAGCCTGAGGAAGAGGAGGAGTAGGATGAAGGCATTCTTTTGTTTTGTGTCTCAAACATAGCAAAGTATTCACTGGCTGTTACATAAAGTTGTATAACAAATGAGGCAGGCCGCTTTGAACTGGTTGGCCACACAGGGCTGGAGGAGCCACTAGGAACCCAAACATGTGGGAGCAATAATAGGAGGCTCCGCCCACTCCCCCTTACACAGACATGTGGGAGACGGCGCATTCCAGCTGTGCTCATTAAAGAGAAAACACGAATCAGACAAACAGGACAGCACTCAAACTCACCCAGTTAGGAGACACTTTCCTCAGACAGAGGAATCAAAGTAGTTAGAAAGCAAAAGTGAGTTATGAAGTTGTATTAGCATTTTTCATTGTACTGTGCAGTTCATTTATTATTAGTTTTATGGTGTCAGTAAAGAATCTTGTGTTGTCCTCTGTAATTCAGGTTACCCAGTGTTTGGCCAGCCCACGACATATTCCAATTTATAAGCCAAATTTATAAAATGAAAAAAACACATTTTAAATGTTCCACTTTAGTGTTTTTAATAAATATATACTATGAATGTAAAACGAATGTAAAATGTAAAAAGTGTGTGTGTGTGTTTGCATTTTAGATTCATATATACGACATACATACATACATACATACATATGTGGTTTTATATATATATATATATATATATACACACACACACACACACACACACACACACACACACACACATATATATATATATATATATATATATATATATATATATATATATGTATGTATGTATGTATGTATGTATATATAATGCAGTGAAAACCTAAA
Source organism: Chanos chanos (assembly GCF_902362185.1). NCBI lineage: Eukaryota > Metazoa > Chordata > Actinopteri > Gonorynchiformes > Chanidae > Chanos > Chanos chanos. The sequence continues at coordinate 40,406,715 of NC_044498.1, read as the reverse complement.
TAAATAAATAAACCAGCACATTGTGTTGCTGCTGCATGAGATCACCTGTCAGAAATAACAAACATTCAGCCTTGAAAACCTATATGGTGACAGATGGTTTCTACTTCAGCTCCACAAATCTTCATAGACATATATATATATATATATATATATATATATATATATATATATATGTCTTTTATACTTTACTGTCTAGATCTATGATATCAAACAGAAGATGACATACTTGTGAAACTGAGACTTCAGACAAGTCCTGTTATCTCTCAATTACGTGAGAATTATGTTGTTGTTTTTCTGTTGTCCTGTAAATGTGTTTTAGCTAATTTCATGATGTGAATGAAGTAACAACAGTGTCTATGGAAATGAGTGGGGCAATCTAAGTCATTCCTAATTTAAACTAATTCACTGGTCTGTCCAGTTTATTTTTAAACAGTTATTCAAACAGGAGGCAAATTTAACCACGTTTTATACAGTAACCACAACAGAAACAGCAGTAAAGGGTACAGTAACACCCTAAAAATGTGACACACTTCAAAAAGTCTCTCATTCCCTTAAATGACTCCTCAAAACGAGGCCTAACATTCCAAAAGCCCTGAGGAGTATTCACTTATGAGTGATAAAAATACAATAAAAATGGGCATGCCCACCGGGCGGCTGCTCTTCCTCGTGTAAAGAGACATCTGGCATGATTATTTTCGGCTCTTCAGCTAATCCGCTCTAAATGTAAACTGGTGGAGGGACGTGCCAAATGGCTTTAGAGCAAGACTGCCTTTTGGACTTGTGGAAGATTTAAATGAGTTTTTATAGAAATGTTTGCGGCATTATTGGAAAACGCACTGAGACAATTGTAATTAGTTTCCAGGCTGTCACATTTATCATCATTATCCTACTTTTTAGACATGCCAGATTTACCCCTCGCCTTTTACTGTCATTGCCATATGCAGCTGAGACACAAAACAGGCTGAAGAATCTTTGTTTTTCTTTTTTACCTCTCTCACTCACTCCCTGTTTTCATTGGATGCTGTCAGATATGTGATTACGTGGCATTGAGGCAGAGGAAGATGTTCATCGCTACGGCGACAAGTCGTGTGGGTACCATTCAGAGGTGGCCCTGCCTTAACTAATCCACTTGTCAGGGTTGACTGCCAAGCAAGGCATCCCACACACTCCACAGTCTGACTGTATTGACAAATCTGGGACAGAGCCCGGTTCTGCCCACTGTCAAGGCCACTGGAGCCATTCATACACCCACGAGCCTTAACCAAGAAGCATCTACTTACCGGAGAAGAGCATGTAAACCAGGGTTTATGCAACCATGGTCCATGCCCTCTTGAATAGCGCTACTGCTCAGTCTTTTTTAGAGAGAGCGACAGCTTTTACTAAAAATCTACCAAACTGTGGCACGCTATTCATGGAAAGCAGCAGGATGTCTGACTGAGGCAAAATTCTTAATCTTAATGCAATATCAATTTATGATTAAAGAAAAAAAAACAGCTATTATGTAGTGAATTGTAAATGGGGATGTTTTATGTATTGCCCCTGAAGTCATCTCCCATAAGCCATTCTCCATATTGGTCCAAACGAATCTCCTAGTTGTACGCACTCCCTGCAAGTGATCTAATATTTAACAGAACACTCTAAAGAGGCTTTGATATAGTTAGACAGTACATGAAATTGCGTCTAAATGGAAAACTGTGCCGTCGCTAAGGACAATATGTTAAGTATTAACATACAGCTCTTGAGATATTAGATTCATTTACAGAGAAAGATGGACTCAGTGCACTGAGGAGTGTCGTCTATATTGACGTCTAAATCCCCCTTTGACTTCAAACAAACTCCACCAATTTCTGCAGAGAGTGATGCATTCGATAAAGGTTACGGCGGCACCATCGCGACAATAATAAAATGGAACTTCATGATGGAGTGGGTTTTAGTAATAGCTCCTCTGGACTGTTTAATAAATCTTCAATGGGACCGTGACCTCAGCCTCAGACACTTCATAAATCACGCGCAACAAAATCGTTGCTTCAGGAAAGAAAAGACACATGACAAAGTGAATATGTTTAATCGAAGTTTGCAGCTATTTGAAGCATGCTTTCATTTCAGCAAGGCGAGGTTCACATATGCATGAAGAAACACCTGTTGTGCAATCGTTTAGGAAGTCATAAATTCGCTGTCTTGATAAAGCAGAAGAGAGGGCTGACAACATCTGCTGCTGATTTAAGTCACACAAATTTACAATGAGGAGGATGCTTTTGATGTCAGGCAATACATACTAGGCCGCGCGTTTGTTCATTGCTCCATTGTTTGCGCGAGACGTATACAGTTCTGTCCTATTGATAGGACCATGCTACCCTGCTGTTAGACCGTAGTAAGATTTAAAAAAGAAAAAGAATGAGATAAATTTTATGTATATGTGGTTTATGGTTCAAAAAGGGTGTCTTGATGTCTTGCTGGATTATGTTCTTAATGGCAGTAAAATGATATCAAAATGGTTCATTGATGTTCACTTTGACAGCGATATTTGTTGGCAGCTAAAAACATTTAGAGGTTAAACGGTGCCAGCAGCAATAAAGTGAGGATGAAGAAGGCAAAACGGAGGAAGACATAAAAGAAAAAAAAAGTCTCTTAGGCTTCATCTAATATCACAGGTGAGATGAGGTAAGAATGAAATAAGAATGCAGTTAGTCTTCACAGAGGAGGGAGTTATCACACGTCACATGTGAAGAAACTGCCAAATACAAATCCCACCATAAAAATACTGGAATCTGGCAAGAGAAATGGATTCTTAGCATGTTTTGGCATGTCAGCTTTATGCAACAAAACTGTTAAGCTGACCACAAGAAAACTTCACTGTGTTATCGAACCGAGAGAAAACATTAAAAAGAAAACAGTATATTTAACTTGAGTAAATCATGTGTAAAAAGAGTAGCAGTATACAAGCATATCCATAGAGCACCATTAGCCTGTTTAAATAAACCAGTACATGATGTGACTAGCGAGTTTCCTTTGCTTCAAGGCAAAGACAATGTTTGCCAAAATGCAGCTCTACTTCTGACCAGCAGAGGCAGAAGTAGGAAATAACTTGAGTCTCCAGCATTTAAAAAATATAATAATAAAATAAAACAAGTTGACTGCTTCAGTTATGCAAAATGAACAGTAAAGCAATCTCTGTGAATCACACAGATGATGTTACAATACAAGCAACACCATTTGAAATTGTTGCTCAGTGTATATTGGCCGTTTTGATCACCATAATAAACAACAGTATTAGAAAAAATAGAGACAATCTAGTATGAGATTATGACAAAAAGGTGACATTTAAAAGCCAGATCCCATCAGTGTGAAGTACCCAAAAGGCCACTGGGAGACAGGCCCACATCCTCAAAATAAATATAGTGTCTACACTTTTCTTTCACCACTCAGTTTTCACACTTGTAAACTACAACACACGCGGGAACTATTTTTTCACTCTGTGCCAACTGAATATTGCATCATTCATTGAAACTCAGGCTAACAGCCATAATATTGTATTGGCTGCTAGCTTCAGTAGATCTATCCCAGAGGAGCGTATAATTGTCAATGCTAAGCTATTTTCCTTCTCTTAGGAGCGGCAGGAACCAAATCTAAACAAGAGCGGGACGATCTGATTCCCAAGCCGCTAATTCACAGATCAACAGTGATGACAAATACAGCATCATTAGAATCAATTTTTGACTGTTCCCATCAATCCTATTTCACAACATAAACCAAAGGACTACAAAGCAGTACTTTAGCACTGTCAGAATGAGAGAGGAACACTGTCTGTCATGGCATAGTGATTTAATGGATAATGGATAATACAAGGATAATGTTATCCTTGTAGGAGGCAGGTGCTGTTGATGGGAGCAGAGTGGTTGACATGGTAACTCTCTCCAGTTGATGGGTAGCTTTGAGAATGTGCTAGTGGGCAGAGTTTAAATGAGGGGGAAACATGGCTTTGACTGATATGTATTTTCACAGTAAGAGAAGGCTGTTCTGTGTGTCAGTCAAAGGGCAGCAACTACGATAAGCAGAACAAGGGAGCCACTGCCACCCAAGGCCTATTTACTTTAAATATGATTCTAGTAATTTTCAAAAATGCTATTAAAAGTGCCCTGAAGAAATCTGAAATATTTCATGTAACCAATTACCAGCTTCTTAGTGGACTCAACTTATTTGAATTAGCTGGAAGGCTTGACGTCCCCGTTTCTTTTTAAAGTCATCAGATTAGATTGTTTTTAGAAGGAAGGAAATGAGTGATGGAAAAAAGGGAGCCCTGGTAACTTTTTATACAAATGTAAGGTGCACCAATGTGTATTTTTATGTTTATATATGTGTATATGTATGTGTGTGTGTATATATGTATGAGTATCTGCATGCAAGTCCACACACACACACACGTGTGTGTGTGCGCATGTCCATACATTACGCATAGATACATTTGCTGTTTACATGCCTTGGTGTTTACATGTTTGTTTGTGTGTGCACATGCAAATATCTGTACTTTCACATCCCTGTGTGTTGGTGGGATAAATCCATATAGCTTCCTCACTCATCCTGTGACCCAATTTAAATCCACGGTTGGAACCCTGGCTAGGTCAGGGGGTGAGTACAGAGGGAGGGAGGGGCCCTTGGAACCCGATAGCACGGGCCGAATCACATTCAATCTGTGTACCAAATTGATGGCGATGAAAATAAGACTCCCGGACACAAAAAAACACTTGTTTGCAGATTAATGTCCTGAATGCCAGTCTGTGTGACTGAGTCTGCCCTTTATGGTTGGCTTCACATGTGGGCCTCAGGTGGAGAGACCTGAGGAGAGACAGAGATTACCCACAACTCTTTCTCTCTCTCTCTCTCTCTCTCTCTCTCTCTCTCTTTCAGATACAGGCAAGAGAGCTGGCGAGAGAGTGTATAACATCAGATTAGTGAAGAAACTCTTACTCTTCACATCCTTAATATACATATTCATTTTTGCTCTGTTGATTTGGATTGGCCAGCTGGAATTTTGAAATGGTGTGCTAGGATAGGTAAGAGGGATTAAATACATTAGAACCCTCTTACATGATTATTTTAATGTTGCAGGTCGTGTTTCAAGACAAAATACTGTTTATTTAAGCACATTTATCATTTATCATGCCATTTGGAAACTCATGAAAATACATTTGGGGGATTCATAAATATATTTGTTGACTAAAAGCAGTAAATAATGTCCATAAATATTCAGTATTTTTAATCTGGTTTAATATATCCTCCAGTTTTATGCAAATTAAAAGTCATTATCATAATCACATTTGACTATATCCTTATGAAGCAAGGTAAAAAATTATGGTGCATTTTTATAAGGACTTATATTAAAGAAGAACATTCAAATGTTAATATCTTTAAATGTGATGTGCTCTTTGAATAAAAAGAGTACATGAGCTGAGGGTTGGGGTATTTGTATTTAAATTTGTGACAGGATACATACAGACACAGAGGCAAAACCTCTAAGAGAAGAGAGTCCAACAGACTTAATGTGACAAACAGAAATGTTACCAATCACTTTATTTTCTGAGAGAGGTTAAAAACTGTTGTAAACATGGCTGTTCGAATGACTTTCTGTCCATTAAACATGCTAATGCCTTGGTTTACCACTGTATCACTTTCTCCTCTCCTCAAAATCTCATTTTCGCTTGTTGCATTTTGTAGTGTTGGGAGAGAAAGAGAGAGAGAGAGAGAGAGAGAGAGAGAGAGTGGACGTTGGCTTAAAAGGATACAAGGAACCCTGTAAAAGCTTGGGCTAGATATAAGAATGGATAACTGTATCAAGAAAGCCATTATTTGTCCAAGACAGACTCATTCTCTCATTCTCTTTCTCTCGCTCTCATTCTCTTCCTATCTCTCTGTCTCCCTCTTTCTCTCTCTCTCTCTCTCTCTCAGTCTCAATCTCATATTCCCCCATTCCTCCCTCTCTTCCTCTGATTTGAACTTGTCAGGAGTTCAGTGTGTCTGTGTCTGAAGGGGGCTAGACAGCCCCCTGGAATGCAAGAGTGAGGACTACTGAAGCCAGTCGGACCTGCTACCGGGCCGGTTCTATTTCAGCAGGGGTAACTTAGCCCCTGTCTGCACAACGGACCCAGACTTTTTATCTCTGCTCGTAACACAACATTAACTACCAAAGAGCAGCCTCTGCTTTATCAAGCCTCCCCAAAGCCTGGATGGCTTCCCTCACAAATAAGATCATTATACCAGCCCTAATCCCATTAAACAGATCATTTTGCAAATATCTAAATCCAATTAATAATGTGTTTTCAGAGGGGGAGCAGAAAACACAGCCCTTTAGAGAGATGGTGTGCTATGACTCAGACTCTTTTGTTGCGTTGCCACTGCCATCTTTTCTGCACGCGGCATTAACGAGAGCAAACTTAAGCCTCAAGCAGCACGAGGAGGAAAAACAGGATGTTAAGAGTTACAGTTATTAGAGCAAAATAAGACATTCATTGACTTTACACCGGCCTTTTAATGACTGAGTCAGACTAGAGGAAAATTAGTCTCTTACAGGAGAGCGGAAATACTTTTGACATTAATGAACCTCAAAATATTAACAGCCAAAGGATGCAGCCACTGGATGAATTATCACATTATTAAGAAAATGAATGAACAGTAAACGGTTTGTTTTAAGTAATCTGAAAATGTGTTTGTCCTATTATGTTTCAATACAAGATAGTTGGGGATTAGATGCGGACATATTGAGAATATCAACCAATCTGAAATATTTAATCCTAATCTCACACATTCTCTGAATAACTGGGAAGTGGTTTGGAAATGATTACAACAAGGTGAACAACAGAATTAAAAACTACAAATTAATACACAATACAAACCTCACATAACTAATCAAATACAGCAGATTCCTGGTCAATGAGCCATTGGCCTATAACGTGATTGAATATGATTTTTATCACAAAATGGGAAAGCATTCCTTGGCAGGATATCCAGACAGGTCTAAATCCCTTTTGGAATAATGCCATTGTCCCTGTCGGAGTGATGCCAACTGAAATATTGAGAAAAACTGCAAAACCATTCTAAAGGGGAATTCTAAAACCCATATAGCTGTACGTGAACTGATACTGATATATTCAAAAAAAGGATTACAATCGATACACAGAATATAACAAAACAGCGCAGTGTATTCCAGTACACTGTGATCTGATTAAGAAGATATGAGCGTTCTGAAACTTTCCATTGTCATAATACAAAGCTAACTGAGATATAGTGCTTCTCTTCATGACTCTTTGAGAGAAAAGCCTTTCTCAGGGCCAAATGACTTCTTTCATCAGTGTTTGCTGGTGATTCACATTTTTTTTTTCCCCTCTTCTTGTTTGTTTTGATCAGCTAATGAGTGTGTCATTTAGATCACTATCTCTCAAAAGCAGCTGTTTTCTCTAACCTTCCCTCCGCCTGCAGCCATAACGTTACCTTTGTGGAATTCACAAACATACATCACTATGCTGCCGATTTTCATGTCATGGTTGTTATTCTCTCTCGATAAACAAGCACAGTGAACAGAACATTGTTACGATAACTAGTGTGAATACAACAACAGGCCTTAAGGGCAAAGACAATAGATCACCTTGATATATCATTGTGAGAAGGAGTCATACACTGATCTGGTTTATGTAGCATTATGTTTGATTCAAGTTTTTTGGGTCTAATACAGTCTAAATGTAAATTTGCATGTGTGCATTTGTGTGTGTGTGTGTGTGTGCCCATGTGTGTGCATGTGCATATGTGTATACATGTGTGTGTACATGTGCATGAATGATTCCCTTGGGGAGATGAAGAGTTAAACACTTTGGGCTGCAGTCTGTCTGTATCAGGTTGCATGGTGTAGGTTTGGGGAGGGGGGTGCAGTGAGAAGCCCAGCCAAACCCTCTTCAACATCCTAATAACACTATCATTAGACAAAGCATTGGGGTCATTATGTTTTTCCATTTGAGAGCAAGTCTACAGAATGGATGGGTAAAAAAGAGACTGACTTGGCTAGAAAAAGAGAAAGAGAGAGAGTGAGAGAGAGAGAGAGAGAGAGAGAGAGAGAGACAGACAGACAGACAGACAGAGAGAAACCGAACTTAGACCTTTATTATATCAAATCCTCTTTTCACACTAGTATAAACATCCATAATATCCTCAACTGTGGTCAGCATAGTCTATCAGAAAACACAAGTTCATTTTTTTATGGCTGAAGAGAGAGCACATTGATTCAACCACTGATTGCTCAGATCATTCATGGCTTTGTAGAAATTAATCTCTGGCAGTAATCTCAATTTAATAAAACCTGTAAGAGCCAGCACAAATTTGTGGCTAGAGGTCTTTACTTTAGCCTCGTATTTCCAGTGATAAAAAAGACAGGCTGGCTGTGCCAAAAGAACACAAATCAATGTCTATTTCCTTTTACAGTTTAACAGTGTACCTAAACCTGAGGAAAAAAAACCCACGGAGATTGGACTATTCTACAAGCAAAGACCAGTCAACTGTGGTTCACAAATGGTGGTTTAATATCACCTCCCCCTTCTCTGGCACCCGAAGCTGTACCAATCTCACCACTCAGCATGTCTTTACTAAGTACATTCAGCGGTTTTCTGTACACAGCTCTGCCCTTCACCAACCCTCTATACCCAGCCTGAACCTTTAGACCAGCATAAACCCAACTTTGGGGAGTAAACGTATGAGGGGTTCGAGGAGCTGAATTTCTGTGTGAATGAGTTTGCATGCTAAAGTGTACCAGAGAGACAGCAAAAGAGAGAGGGAAAGAAAGAAAGAGAGAGAGTGGAGGAAAGAAAGAGAGAGAGAGAGAGTGACAGAAAGAAAGAAAGAAAGAGAGAAAGCGAGAGAAAGAAAGAAAGAAAGAAAGAAAGAAAGAAAGAAAGAAAGAGAGAGAGCGAGGGAGAGGGGGAGAGAGAGAGAGAGAGAGAGAGAGAGAGAGAGAGAGAGAGCGACAGAAAGAAAGTTTTCTAGATTGAAGCTGACTCTGTGCCATAAAGAGGTCAAACTCCAGAGGTTAATACCTGGTGTCCAACACGGCAAGCAAACTGCGCTGAGCTCATCACTCTAATGAAACAGAGACACATCCTCTCTCTGTGGCCCCACCACCCCAATCGCTACCAGCTAAAAAAGCAGCCCATTCATACCGCTTGCCTGGCAGGGCGTGTGTGTGTGTGTGTGTGTGTGTGTAAAGGGGGGGGGGGGATACTACCTGGCCAAACTGAGTTTGATTAATGGCAGGAACAATAGCCCTCTTGTAGGCCGGCTGCTCCTCTCAACTTGATTCTAGTTCATCACTTCATGGATGAAGAGTAGACTCCATCTTTGTCCTCTTCTGTCTATCTGTCTTTTGTACAGTCTTTACTCTGTGTTGCAGTCCTCATTAATTTTCTTTTTTTTTTTTTCCTTTATTTTATGAATTTTCCTGTTTGACAAGTTAAGAAAATTATCTCGATATCTAATCTCTTATTTTGCAGACCAAAAGACAGTAAATAAAAGACAATGACCTGACATGGCAGCTGTATCTGACCAGTCTACGTTACAACTCTAAGAGGAAACAAGATCTCAGAATTAAAATCTTTAATATCCTTTGTGACAATAGACCGACAGTACCCTACTGAGTAAAAGGCAATCTCAGGTTTTTTTTGTCAAGACATAATTATGACTTACATTTATTACAGATATTATTTCACAATCTGTCATACCAAAACAAAAATCTCACATTTTCTTTCCTCTCTGCAGGTGTATACACTCCACGGAGGTATCCATTGCTCTTCCTTTAGGCATGTTAGTGACAGCCAACAATTACCTGTGAGGAATGAAGACGTCAATGTCATCTGTTCCTCGGACTGACGGACTAATGCTACATGTGTCAAAACTGATGCCACATAATTAATTGCTCATATTTTTCCAGCTCTTTCAGAGAGGTAGTTTGAAATCACCCCTTTCTCTGGCTCTCTGCGCCTTAATTGTATCAAAATACCGAGTCAAATCGAACCACCTGCACACAGTTTACAAGGCCAAGCCCGGGACTCATTTCACTTGCAAATGGAGAAGGTTTTCTTGGGGGATGTATGAAGGTCAGTTAGATTCCAGCCAGCTTTGCCTGATGGGTCATCAGGCAGCTATCTGACACTCGCAAAACATTGGAGATTTTCCACATCATTTAGGTCTGGAGAGAGTGAGAGGGAGAGAGAATGAGTGAGAAGGAAAGGAAAGCAGTGAGAAAAAGAGGGAAACAGAGAGAGGTAGAGCGAGAGAGAGAGGGAGAGGGAGAGTGAGAGCGAGAGAGAGAGTGAGAGAGAGAGAGAGAGAGAGAGAAAGAGAACAAGAGAACGAGAGAACGAGAAAACAAGAGAGAGGGAGTGGGAGAGAAAGAGTGCAGAGCGCTAATGAGAACATATGGTGTGTAGAGTTGGGTGCTGGCTGAGGCCCGACTGCCTGTTTTGAGAAGTGCTCAGCGATTATCTGGCGTGTTGGTGTGTTTATAAAATAAACCTTGGCATGTTTGCAGGCATGCCGTGGAGGAGAAGGATTGTGAAAGCACGAGTTCTTGGCCGTGACTGGGAATGGAACGATTGCTCTTAACGTTCATGTTCAGATCATTTACAAAGATGCCACAAAAGGCAGAGCTGGAGGAGAGGAACGCGGGGCCGGGAGACGACTGCATTTACATTCACTACACAATAATTACACCACCAAAGGGAGAGAGTAAACCAGGGAATCCTTATCTGTGGTTTAAAAAAAACAAAAAAAAAAACCCAAAAAAACAACTCCCCATTCAGCGTTAATCCTCTCTGTCAGGTTAACGCATTGCTAAACATGCATTTCGCTACATGTTAACCATCAGGACTGATGTTGACCTCTGACCTCCTTCATTACCACTGGTCAAATCGCGCCGTAATATACAGGTACAAAGGCTGCAAGGAATACAACAATAATACTCACTAAAGAGAGGGAATAGGTGGCAAGAAAGAGAGAAATATTAACAGAGAGAAAAAGAGACGTCCGCCATTTCATTTTCTCAGTTTGGCTTTTTTTGTTTTTTCTGTCATTGTAATCCGTACCAGAAGCAGTAAGGATTGTTTATCTCAGATTAATTTGATTAAAGAGCCTTTAACTTTGGTCTTGTGAGGAGGAGAGCCTGTGGAGCGTCTCTTTGTGCGCAGCAGAAACAGCAGTGCATCTCCTCAGCCAACCAGTCGTCTTTCTGTAGATTAGAGGAGTCTAATTAATTGGTCAATTGGTTAATTGTTCTGTTCCCTAATGAAGGACCGCCGAGAAACGGGTGGCTCCGCTCGCAGACTCCTCTTTTCATCGGCGAGCCAGAGAGAGAATGCTCAGTCTCATTCCTCCAGGCAAAGCGCGCATTGATTACACACTATCCACACGCAGCTCAAACCCACAGCAGCAGACAGGAAGAGAGAGAGAGAGAGAGAGAGAGAGAGAGAGACAGAGAGAGAGAGAGAAATATGACTGAATTAATCCAAATCACACAATTACGCTATTGTGAGGGGGGAAAGGGAAGAATAAAAGGAAATACATAAATGTGACTGAGAAATCATATCACCTGTTGTTAACTGCTGGGAGAAGGATTAAAAATGAAATTACACTAAGTACCTTGACACATCTAATGCATGCAGAGAAATTACAGTATTCACTGGAGATTGACTGTTAAGGCTTTGTGGAGATTTAAAGCCATTATGAAGGGGGTAATGGAGAGAAATGACATCAACACTGAGAGAAAAGAGAGAGATGCTTGTGATCTAAGACATCTTCAGGAAAGAGGTGACAGTAGCAGGATTTCAAGTATGAACTCATCATCTATGAGGAAATTGTCTGTGAGTGCGTGTCTGTGTGTGTGAGTGTGCTTGTTAGCCTTTAGCAATAGTCCCTCATTCTGTGAAAGAATAGGAAGCTATTGCTAAAGGCTAATGAGTACCAATCAGAACTTCGAAGTCTTTGTTACTCTTCATATGGGATTCAACTACTACAAAGTCTACATACTGATGACTAATGGATAACACATAATGAATGAATAATGCTCTCTGCATTTGACCTCTGAGTGAGACATTACAATTACTATGTCCTTCACTTCAGACTACATAACGTATCTACATATAAAGGGATATTTTACAGCATAAAAATGAGACAGACACAGAGTTCACAGAGGAGAGTGACAGAAGGCCTGACATGTTTGCTATTTGAATGTGGGTATGTGTGTGGTGTTTTTTTTAAAGATAGTTTTAAATATATGTACAATTTATCTATGCATGTATGTATGTATGTATGTATGTATGTATATGTACAGTTTTCTAAAACATTTCTAGTGGTCATATCTTTCACTGAAATTGTAGAGGAGATATTAATTAAATTAAATAAGTAAATAAATCTGTATTGATACAAACTATATCATCAAACTACTTCAGTGAAAGAAAAAAGCTAAAGTTGAGACATGTAATGTTGCAACAATAGTCTATTAATACTCTTATTTTAGCTCAGTGGTGCAATAACAATGAGGGCTACGATTAAGGGCTTGGAGAATGCACAGTTATTTTTATTTTCAATAGCCTGCATAGAGAGCCAAGATCTACAGGTTTCCAGACTCATTTACACACAGAGTGCTCAGGCCAAGCTCTCTGCCAGGTCACAGTCTGATGTCATATCCTGTCAGCTAAATGACTAGCGCGGAGTTCATCATTCATTGCCCTCTCTTGGTGCTTGTCTGGCCTGGTCTGGTCTATGGAACCAAATTTAAACAGAGGTTCTCTCAGTAAGCAGACATGAGCAGCCAGCCAGACATCCAAAGATATTGGCACAACGGCAGCATGACTGAAGCCCAATGCGCAGATACACACACAGGGAGACACAGTCTCTCTCTCTCTCTCTCTCTCTCTCTCTCTCTCCCATGCATGTACCCTACCACTCACTCATTCTCTTCTCTTCACAAATCCAATAGCCAAATGTGCACATGCCACACACACACACACACACACACACACACACACACACGCACACACAGACAAACAAACACAGTGCTCATACAGACAAGCGCAGTGCTCAAAACTCTGGCCTGTTTAGCTACTGGCGCTAGGTGTTGTGTCGCTCCTTCCTTTGCCAGCCCATGTGAAGTCCAGCACTGTGCACAAACAGCGGCCAGAGCACAGCCCCTTCTCCAGCTCCCACCACCGTCTCCCTTGGCACTTTTCAAACACGGCACGAGAAACAAGAAACTGCGGATGGATGTGAGGATGAGTCAAGAGCCAGCCTCCATGTTTATATGTCTTAATTAGTAACGAGATGTAAGACTTTGGCAATATTTTGCATGTCTCCACAGCTAAGAACTAGTATATACTAGTATATACCATATATGGTCCACCGCTACTGGTCTATTCTAGCTTTTCACTTTACTGGGGCTTTGTCTGTTTTCATGAACTAAGACGTTGTAATTTCGTGAGAAGTGTTGAACATTTTGGTACAAAATGGCTGAAAAGTCATGACATTGCTGAAGACTTATTGAAATGCTGCAGGTTGTAAGTGACATTATAAAATTCCCTAAATCCCTAGAGCCTTGCAGTGTCCAACAGAGTAGGTCATGAAGAAACAATTATATGCATAAAATTATAGGAATCATTTTTAAGTAAGGTGACCAGACTTGTCTGTTTTTTGGGGGTTCATCCCTGTTGCTGGAGCCATGGCCATGACTGAATCTGTCCTCAGAGATGTCCCGGCATTGCTCTGGGGCAACTGACATACACATATTGACTACTCAGTAGTTGCTCATTACTTTGAATAATCCACTTTCTATTTGCTTCCCACATGGCGGATTTTAAATGCAATTCCACGCCATGAGACATAACAGGAAGTGACTCGTGTTGTTGCTATGGTTGCAAAACGCAGATTAACTTTTGCGTTCTCAAACCAATGCCAACCACAAAAAAATTGGGTAGCTAGTACCAGCCCTTTACTGAGTGACATGACCCCCCCCCCCCCCAAAAAAAAAGAAGAAGAAGAAAAAAAAAGGATCGAGCGCTCTTATGTTGATCAAATAGAAATTGATTTCCACAATTTGCCACTGTTGAAGGAAGATAATAAAGGCACAATCTGAAGTTCATCCAGTTGAGTTAATCATAAATCCTCACGAACTGCTAAAGAAAATTAACGTATTTATCTAATTCAGTATATAACGTGTTGAAAGAGTTTCGTTCATTTTTCCATCCAGTTTTCTGCATTGTCTGTCGGTTTCAGCTGTTGTCAGAACAGCTGAAACTGATGCACGTATTTAGTGTGTTGTTACAGTGAATACAATTCACTCACTTTTTATGTAAAATAAATAAATTAATAAATGGTCAGATCATTTATAAGCAAACTACGTTACAGCGTCAGCAGTAATTAGGAAACGCATTTCGGATTCACATTACTGTTATCTCACAACGGCTTTAAGCTTAAACTCTATGAAAACGTCAGCGAATCTTGCCAAATTAAGCTTAAATAAACCCAACAATCTAACCGTTAAAACGATTTAAATGTTTGACCTGGAGAACATTTTACAGTTATAAACGGAGGGTCAGAAATTATTATAAATGTGACAATTAATCTTAAACTAGCCTGGTGGGGAAATGAAAATTAATGTTTTTCTTCCATAAACCAACAACAACAACTACCAAAAGCCGCCTTTAGTTGTCTTTGGAGCGACGCGGCCATTCTAAATGCGCTTTTAAATCCAGCCCCTTCAATTTATCGTGTCTGCTCACTTATCTTTAATAGCTATGTGTGTTTATGGGGATGACGTGACATGTTTGTTTAAGTCACATTCAAACAGGCTTGAAGTGCTGGAGAAGTGTTGGGACAATATGTAGCACTGTCTGAAAGAAGAGAGAGGGAGAGAGAGAGAGAGAGAGGCAAGCTTAAACTTGCCCTACATTTACGGAGGATTATTCATCGACATAAGATGATTATTTGTGGCTCTGAGAGTTGACATCTCACACATCTCTCATTTCGAGAGACCTGTTTCAGCATGGCGGGGTGCCTCTCTTCCTCTCCACTTCCTCCTCCTGCCTCCGCCCACATTTCGGGCCACGTTTGGATGTAAACACCATTAAATTTGTCAGTCGTGATAGCGTACAAGTCGGTCCCACAGAGAGACAAGCTCTTACAATGGTAACAGAAACAAGTGGTGAGGAATCGCGGTGAAATACGGCCACCCTTCTGACAAATCAGAATTTATGGCCGGGTAATTCCCGGCGGAGTAATTTGGCTGGTACGTGTGCAGCTTAGCGGTACTCCAGCTGGGATTTCATGCTCAAAGCAGGCAGGGAAAATGGATTGATTGACTGTATTACTCTATGTTTAGACTGAGTTTTTGCAAAAAAGGCACTGGTGAAAACAGAGAAGGAGATGTGAGCGACCTGTCTGTGTCTGGCTCACATGCAACAATACACACACTCTACAAGGAACTACAGTTATACAAACCTGCATACCCTCACAACTGTAGACACACACACTCCTACAGGCATACACAACTAAATCTATGCTGACAAAATTACACTCCTTCTTTCACAGCTATGCACTCACAAATACAGTTATGAAGACCTGAAAACACAATGACACACTCACTAACAATCACCACTGTTATACTCACAGGCTTCCAGGTACTGGCTGTCATACTTATAAATATATTAGGTTTTGCATCATACTTATAAATATATTAGGTTTTGCAGGTAAAGCTGTCTATACCTATATATCCCAGCTGGCTAGCTATTTAAGACTACATATCAGTCATGTTACACATCTGATTTAAGAAAACCTAAACAAGATCTTTCACAATCTTCATTTTTCAAAGAGTCAGTCTGTGTGTGGAGAAGTTCCCCTAAAAAGAATTCCTCCTCTAAGACTGTATATGAGTATACTCAAAATTCTTCCTCTTCTTCATCTTTTTTTTTTTCTATGGAAAAGACCTACATCACTGTCAGCAGATTTAGTTTCTCAGTTTTCAGTGAAATGGAGTGTTCTTTAGTAGTGTTTTAAATCCAGAGTCTCTTATGGGACATGATGAGTTTTAGCCTAAGGGCCTTTTGTGTTACTGTGTCGGCTTGTATATCATACCTCTTTGGTAAAACGTCTGACACAGCTTTCCAAGCCCAGGGTTATGAAAACCCAGGACTTTTAGACATATTTATTCCATTATATCTGCTAATATTTCCACAGTCATTACTAGTCACTCTACCACTGGGTTTTGGCAATTTGTTGACAAGCAGAGTTAGTTGATCTGGAACAAAAATTAGGAAAGAGCTAATAGTCCAGCGAACAGGTGCACTGAAGGAAAGACTGTGTTACAGTTTTGCTTGAATGAATATCTGCTGAGTTATCTAATAATTAATCAAATAATAGAGTTTCCCTTGGAAAACAGGCCCTGAATTAAAACAAATGTGAAAAATAGCTGGTCCCTGAGGACTGAAATTAGCATGCACTGGGCAACACCCAGGCTAGTGATTCAGAGGACAATAATAATAATAATAATAATAGTAATAATAATAATAATAACAACGATAAAGGTTTTTAACATGATGGTGTGAAATCAATCTGTTCCTCTGAAGAAATCATCCAGTAAGGGGGCTCTACTGGGTAGTCACCTGTTGCAGCCCTCAGGTATAGCATATTTGTGTTTCCATGGCAATGGACAGGAGGCATCCTCCCCAAAGAGAGGGTCACAAAGAGTCCTACAGAAACCTGAGCTGACAGACAGAAAGCTTGCCACGTGGCACAAACAACCCAGGTGTGCTTTTAGAGACTTAAACTTTTAATCTGTTCTCAGTTTCAAAACCCAGATTATGAACTGAAAGAGTCATCCAAGTTAACCGTTCCCTTTTTGTCTTCTGGATTTTTTAGGGATGGGACACAGCTTTTCTTGAAGTTTGTTTGTTCAAGGGGTTCGGATGAGGTGTAGGTGACTAGTGCAAGGTTAACTTCCCTCATGTGGCTTTGTGTTTTAAGATTAAGACAAAGGCCTCCAAAAATGACTAGCAAATCATTTTTACACCATAGTCCTAAATGTCCAGTTTGGGTGACTGGAAATATATTCTCTCTAAAGCCATCATTTCGGGAGATTTTTTTTTTTTTTTTTTTTTTACAAAATTTTGCATTGTTATGCCTGATTCATGTAGACAACCCCAGTCATGACAGTATCTTCTTGAGACCAGTCTTGACTTGGTTTGTACCCTTATGGACAGCTCTGACTGTGGCATTCTCATAGGCTTACCTGGCTTCTGTTTTCTCTCCTCTCTTTGCCTAGGGTGTCATCTGGCCATTGTTCACCTGATCCTGGACGCATGGCAGCAATAAACCATACAATGGTTTACACAAAGGGGCCTGATGAAGGGGGGGGCTCTCCTATGAAGAGAGGCTCATTTGACACCCATCTTAATGAGAGCTTCCCTATAAACCAAGTGCTCGTCCAGATTAGTTTACCATCTATTGGGCAAAGGACTGGGAAGTGTGGGGTAGGTTGGGGGAATTGAACTTGACAGCTGGCTTGTGCTCCTCCATGTTGAAGCTTGAATGTGAGGTGTCCATCTACATGTCTTTCTTCAAAAGAGTCTCATCCATCTGGTTCATTCTCCCTGTCATATGTCTCTCCCCCAAAATCCCTGCAGGCGTTTCCCTGAATAGACACGTGCCGTGGTGACACTGATCCCCAAGCCAAGACGCCCATCTATTTTTAAAGGACAGCACAGGTGACCTGTAAGCATCCCTATATCGGACACGTGTGTGTGGCTCAACAGGGCACACACGCGTGCCGTGTCCGACGAGCACGAGGTGCGGTCCACCTTGCGGTTTCCCTCCGGTACAGAAGCGATCGCGTTTCACGAAATATCACATTAAACCACAGACGCCCTCCAGGCCTGAGAGATGGTCAAAAGGAAGAGACACGTGCCATCCACTGCCCACCAGTTCAAGGGAAACTCTATCTTTTGATGAATGTGTAAATGCTGCTGTAATTGTTCGATTAGAAGCAGAGCAAATGGATGACGGATAATCCCGGGCTGCCCACTCGCTCCCCCTGTCATTACTAAATTATGCAAAGGCAAACAGAGACACCTCATTTTTGTTGTTGTTTTTGCGAAATATTTCACATTGCAATCCAGATTTGAAATACAAAAGACCACAAGAAAGGTTTCCTAACAAACAATAAAAATACATGCCTGATATTTGATTTGCACAACATATACAAATAAACTAGTCTGGCTTTTATTGTCCCTTTAAAGACATGAGTAATGGTGTGACTGGTTGAAAATGATGGACCATTCACATCATGAAATATTACACCTCTGACTTTTCATGCCTAATCCTATGTAATGTTTAACTTTAGTAAGTATGTAATGGAACACCAATTTAATCAGTGTTAAAACCAGTAAATGGGGGTTTTTATTCACAGTTTGAACCTAGGAATATGTTTCACCTTTGACAGAAAAGAAAATAATCCCAGCCAATTGGCACGGAACAACATATTTTTAAGACTGTGAAATCAGTGAACACAGAGAGGAATATATCTCACTCATAAAGCAATAAGTGACAAATGACTTTCTTTTTGCAATTACGGTGAAACATTTCCCACACGTCAAAAACAGGTCATTGGACGGGGGGTTGGAGCAAAGGTTGCACTGAGTGAACCTTTTTAGGAATGATTACCTTAAATTTCCTCTATGGCTCTTTAATGAGTAAGAAAATGTTCCTTCAGTGAGTGACAAAGTGACAAATCAAGACTAGACAGTTTAACAAAAAAACTATTTATAAAACTGGAGTCCTGAAATATCTCAAACAGCTAAACAAGCTATTCATGTGAAGACTGTAGCATCTTTATCCAGTGAGAGACAAAACACGATATCTTACAGAGCCCATTGTTTCGGACCTTTTAGAAGAACACTCATGTGAGGGCTATTCTAATGTCTAGTTTCAAGAGAGCTAAATGTGTCAATGGGGAATGTGGTTAATAATCTTCCTCTCTTTTAGAGAAAACGCGGAGCTATCCATTCATCACGACAGTTGGTCGAGTGACTACCTCCTTCAGGCTGTCGGTGGGTCCTCTCTTTTTTTTTTTTTTTTTTTTGCTAGTTTTTCAGCAAGGTGCAATGACACCACCCCACAAAAGGTGGAGACTGTAAACACCATGAGTGGCGCTTGTCCTCTCTTCTTTCACAAAACCCCTGTCACACATAAGCAAATGAGGGGGCAGTTTAACGAGCAAACTCGTCACAAAAGACACAACACGTTTTTGTAGGGAAGGCATGGGAATTTGCTTCCAACAATCCTGTTCCAAAAGAGGAAGCATCATGGAGGCTCGCTGCTACGCTAAGCAACACCAGCAAAAAGGAGACTGAGAGGTAGAATACCCACACTTACAGAGCTGACAGTTTGAAACCATATCTGTTTAGATAGTTTGACAGAATTGTTATGTAAAATATATGTAGAAACTATATATAGATTTTTTTTTTTTTTTAAAAAACATGAATTCATTATAGTTCAGAACAAGTGAAGTTTGTTTTATGAAAATAGCTGAGGAGGGAAAAATCCAAACACATCCAGGACTCATAATTCACAATAATCTTACATAAATGAAATGTAACCCAATCTGGACTGTGATGGGTAACATGGTCACTCATGGAAAAGAGAATACATGTTTTAAAAAGTAGAGTGTGTTTATTGAAAAGGACAGTACAATCATTTGTGCCTTCAGAATGGTATTAAAAGGGGCAGAACACATTTCATTCTCTCATTATGTCTGTGCCTCATGCCAAGCACAAAGACTCTTGTGTGAATAATAACTTATTCCAGTGGGACAAAGTGTACATACTGATGTGTACAAAAAAAAGGTGTTACTCTATGTGGATAGCAGAAAATATAATAAGATGAAAAACCAAATTACAGTGCATTTCTCTATGATTCCAGTTGCTGAATATTGATGAAAAAGACATTCAAAGGGCAACAATGTACAATACAGAGTGTATTTGATCAGGT
This sequence comes from Chanos chanos, assembly GCF_902362185.1. Classification (NCBI taxonomy): domain Eukaryota; kingdom Metazoa; phylum Chordata; class Actinopteri; order Gonorynchiformes; family Chanidae; genus Chanos; species Chanos chanos. The sequence continues at coordinate 40,386,654 of NC_044498.1, read as the reverse complement.
TAAATTCACACACTGAACGAGCAGGTGCGTTAGTGACTATGTTTAACAATTTTACACAGTTAAAAGATATATGGTAAATAAACAATGTCAGGTGATTTCAGATACATGAAATTTTGTGGAACTGGACACTGAAGTCACTTTCTTCGTGACACGTAGTTGTAAAATCATGAATATTTGCACCTAAACCCACACAACTGAACAACCCAATCTCCGATTTACAAATGAAATGGAGCCAAAATCATGTTTGAAAAACAATAAAACATTGTTAAGATCATAGTACAACTATAATCAAGATTTCTTTAAGGGTAAAAAAAAAAACCCCAAAAGAGAGGGAGTGTCCAGTGTAAACACATTTCACGAAGCCCCCGAAAGTGATGACTGGAATGCGATGGGACGCGGGAAGTCTCAAACCATAAACTCCACTTCCTCAAATAGAGATTTAATTACAATTTAACTTGGCATCGTTCAAGCTCAATGGGTTGGGGCGAAGAAGATAATGAGAGCTGTTATTGCATTCAGAGAAAACAAAACACACCGACACGCTGGAAGCAGCACAAACAATCGGCAAATTTCAAGTGACAATCAGCGTGATCGTTAACCGTTAACGACTCGCTGCCTTTTTTTTTTTTCCCCGTCATCCGACAGGTTCACGTTTTTGTCCCCCCCGTTGATCATGTCATTTCAGTGCGACTGTATGTGATGCATATGGCAGTTTTGATGTGCACCGGGGAGAAATGCGACACATTATAATAGCGATAATAACACAGCAGAGTAAAGCAGTAAGAGACAAACAGTTGGTCCACACTGGCACAAGTATTTTTCCCCTCTAATTGTGATTACAGACATTGCTGAGAGATCAAAGTACATTCAGAACAAGCACAAACAATAGCTCGGAACCGATATGCATAGTCATTTCCATTCCTGTGAGACAGCAACAACTAAAAGTGCTTTGACGGATGCAGCAGGCAATAGAGATTTTTGTATATTTTAAGCACTGAGTATCTGTGTGTCTAACAAACCCAAATTATATACATCAGGATGTTTTGAGATATGACTGAGACCTGAACAGAAGGTTTAGAAGCTTGCTTTGCTTTATAAGAAACAACGGACGATGATTCAGTGGTGCTGCCTGCACAACTCAACGCTCACAAATCGGAAGACTTTGAAGTTTAGATTAAAACAACCAAAAAGAAAAAAAACAAACAAACAAAAAACAAACCAAAACAGTGCATTGTATTAATGACAGGGACCTTCATTCAAAAAGCTGACATTTCATATAAAATAAAGCTATATTTTGCCAATAATTTCAAATGTCTTACTTCAATTAATAAAACACAAGACTGAGCAAAGAGCAAAATATTTGGGGGGGCGGGGGGGAACTAGCCCAGCCAAAATGAAAACAACATTAAGAAAAAGACTGCTTTTTCACTGAAGGGTAAAGTTTTAGGGTTTGTATAATTTTCCCATTTTCCCCAGCGGCATCAATGGAAAAAACATTAGGCCAATACTATTTTTTTTTAAACATGGAAAAGGACAGCACCTAGTCTTGCCAACAATGTTAAAAAGCGAGGTCTACTCAGTAACAGTGACTAGGCCTAATCAATATTCAGAAAACCAGCATAGTATGTTCCAAATTCTCTTCAGCATCAAACAGATCCACAGTATAATCAGTGAACATTAGGCTGTCAAAAAACTGTTAACAATAATAACATCACCATAACATATTATAATTTGTTGTTTTGCCTGTTTTTTTTTTTAAAACTCTTTGTAATCATCTTCTCTATCAAAGTGACTATTCATGCGTGTGGGACAACGCATTGTCCGTGACATTTCTATGTAACACTGTGAATGTAAACAACTGCACATGAACTCAATGACAAAAATGGAAACCCCTCCTCCAGCAAAGTACTAAGAGAAAATTTACACAGTGAGGAAAAACATCAGCACATCATCATAAAGGAATCAACACTTTCTTATTGTTCTCCACATCTTATGGTCTAAAGGGAAAGCCCATATGGTTTAAACCAATACACAGTGTTCTGACTACAACAGTCTACTCACTAGTCTATTGAAGTACATAATACTACTCTATTTGCAAAGCTATATATACAGAGCAAGTATGAGTACCGCTTAATGTGAAACTTAGGGTGGTTTGGTTACTGTAACCAAATTAACTTGAATTGAGTCATTCCCACCTTTCAACACTTCATGAAACATATTTTTGGTGGATCTTTTTTCTCTCTTTTACTCCAAATTCACAATTACATGCAAGCATTTGATAAATTCACACCAATTCTGTACAGTATCAAAGGTTTACTTTTGTAAAGTTGACAGGTTTTAGACTTTCATATATTTTTTTTTTTAGTGGCCCTGTAACAATGATTTTATGCGCAACATTAGACATGTTATAACACATTTAAAATCAAGATGGTTATTTTAATAAAAGTCCCAAAAACCACATGTAAACAGTGTTTCAGAAGGTAAAGGTCTTCTTTGTACCTCACTGTCATTGGGTATATTGCACTTAATTTGGCTTTTGCATGACTCACATTCATTCTTCTGTCTCTTCCACAGGATAGTGATGGTGATGGTGACTGATAGTGAGGCAACATGTTTGGCCCTTGACTACAGACATGTAGCATTCACCAAGACTCCCCACAGGCAAGATGATGACTGCTGTGTAGGCACCAGTGCTGAGACAGATTTGTAAGGTACAGCATTTTCTAACCTCATTTCTTGGCCACTGTTTCATGCAGTAACAGCAAAAGGTTTTCAGTTGTGTGTGTGTGTTTTAAAGTACCCTGGTGTCAACAGACAAAAATTAACTTTGTTTAGTCTGAGAGACATTTCAGCATAACACACACTTGGACACAAATCACATTTTCACCGTTATGTAATGGCCGCATACTTAGGAAAGCCATATTAACATCCATTTTTTTTTTTTTTTTTTTGTGAATTAGAGCAAGGTCTTCGAAACCAGTGTAATTACATAACTATGCTTTGATCCATGCAGGTAAACATTCAGTAGTGTAATTCTGTGTACCAGCCCAGTGTGTCGTTTCCTTTAAAAACAAAAAGTACCAACTGACAAACACCATTAAAATTAGTTTAAAAAAAAAAAAAATCATACCAATTGTTCTGCAGTATTGTTGTAACTAAGCAACAGCTACCATGACAGCATTTTGTCATCATGACAGCATGGAAGGGAGTTTGTGTGTTACTCCATAGACAGCAGTGTAAACACACTGAGGTTGTGGGAGGTCATCTTAGAATTACCCTGTCGTCACACAGTTCTCCACCGCGGGGTCTTTATAGTAGTTTGAACCACGCTCTCAAACATTCAGTAAACAAACCGGACCGGTCAAACACTTTCAACACTGACATATCCACATGACTCACACAGACTTTACTTTGGTGCCAGTCAGCTGTGTGTGTGTATGTGTGTGTTTTTACATTCTCTCTTATAAAACGGGTATAACTAGACTTTGACAGAATCGTGATCATCTCGACATGTGTTTTTGTGATGGTGACGCACCAAAAGACCCTGTACAAACAGGCAATCGTTTTTGTGAAGTGCATTAGCTGAGTCACAGTAAACCCTAGTCACAGAGTGAAGTCCCGAAGTCACGGCTTGTGAGTGAAAATTATTAAGTGTAACATTTAGGTTTGAATTTAAATACATTTTTTTTTTTTTTGATGGTGCAAATAAGATACTCAAGAGATTGGTCCCATTCAATGAGTTCCTTCAGCTCCATTTGAATGTTAATTGGTAAAAAAAACAAAAAAGAAAAAAGAAAAGAAAAAAAAAACAAAACAGTGCATCCATGTTTACCCTAACTGTAAATCTACAGAGCAGAGCAGACACTTTAGGTTTAGAATGTCATTCTAATAGAGGGCAAACTGACATAGTGCTTGGATCCGAGTTTTCACAGGTTTTGGCATCTGAACAAATAGTTTGAGTGCTTCGGCCTCAAATCTCACTGCAGGTTCAATAAACTCGTAGGCTGAAATTACTGATACACTAATATGCCCTGTGTTCTTTGCCTAAAGATTTGGTTACTCCACTTTTCCCCCACGATTTCTGGAACTCTATCTGACACCCACTGCTTAGAACAGAAGTGCTTGGTGTCCGCTGAGATGGTCACCTCTATTTCTTTGATATTTTCCCTGCTTTTCTTTTGGGTTCGTACGGGGTCCGCAGGATGCTTGGAGTCTCCTCCATCACGCGTACCAGCAAGTTGTCAATGTAGTCTTCCAGCTCACGAATATGAGCGTCTTTCTTCTTTACCACCTCCTTCTGTTTGATCAGCTCCTGTACCACCTCCTCAAAGGAGAGACCAGAGTAGGCTGCCATACTCATCTGGGAAACGTCCTAGAAAGAGAGACAAAAATGTGGTTGTCATGAGAAACGTGGCTGTTATGGGATTTACACGTATCCAGTCCTTTTGTAGTTTTTTTTTTGTTGTTTGTTTGTTTTGTTTTTTGTGGATTACAGAGTTTAGACTTAATGAGCAGTGTGCTCTGCTTTCTGTATAAAGTGGACCGAACGATACCTCCCATAACTGGAAAAGAAAAAAAAAAAAAAAAAAGAAGAATAAAGCAGCTTAAGGATACAGCACACAAATGATGATCGTATGGTAGCATCAGTAAACCTGAGTAAATACAGCATAGCGTCAAAATCAACGAGCAAACAACAAATGCCAATGCAACTCCAATAAAGAAAGCACTACACAAAAGCAGGAAGTCTCACTGTGTGAGAACAGCAAATTAAAAAGTTAATCAAACTGTCTGGTAATGTCAAGGCTTTGAATCTGACATGTGGCATGCGGTTTTATATCCATGATCTCACTAATTACTGATCTAATATGTAAGTGACCTTCAGCTCACATCACTGACAAGAAACGTCCTGTTTACCAGAACCTCTGTGTTTCAGAGTTCTGTTTTTCAGAGTCTGTTTCTCTACACTTGAGGGCTGATAGTTAAATGCACTAATTAGAGGTGTTAGAGTTGCTGTCATGTTGAAGGACATATTTTATCTTTCGCCAGTATGTGACATCTCAAAGCCAAATTATATGAAGTTATTTAATTAGTTGTGATTGAAAACCATTAATTCATAGATTCCCACATTCATAATATGTCAGGGTGAGATCGATCTTTGTGTTTAGCAATCTGTTGCCCTGAGCTGAAGAAAACTGCACTTGTCAACTGCTTAGCGCAGCACGTACATGTGGAAAAAAAACACCCCTAAAATACCACTGTTAGTGTCCTCATAATTTCCTATGGAGTGAGTTCAAGTAAGAAAAATGATCTGTCTGATCCCCAATTCTTAATCTTCATGATTGAAACCCTCCTCCTCTCTCTGACCCAGTTAGGAACCTTGACCAGCTGAGAAGACAAGAACTGCACATTAAGATTAGACTGGTCAGATAACAATAATAAAGAATCTGGCCTTCCCTCGCTTTTCCCAGGGGAAACAACGGCGCACACACACACATTTCTCCTTATAAAACCGCCTAATGACGCGAAAAATCTACAGACGTGTCCAAAACTTTAAAAAGAGCCGTGTTACAGATGGCCTCTGCATCTTTAACGCTTATCTCGCTTGTCTTCCTCTGAGAGCCAGAAGCATTTCTAACGGTTTTCAGTAAGACAGATTTGGGCAGTCCTCTGTTTTCAGAAACTACAGCAGAACCGTTTATCAAAATACTTTTCAAATAAACCTGCTAGCAAAGCTGTCAATAATGACTCAAAATCAAGGAAAAACAATAAAATAAGGCATGTCATATACAGGTGGGTTTGAAGTGTTGATGTGAATGGTTTACTGTAGTATGCTGTAGTAATAAACTCACTACTGATGTTAAATAAATCCCCTCAGTATTCAAGCCACTAGCACGAGTTTACTTGCTGCCTACATGTTCAATACTTGTTTTTAGTATATTACAAATTTGTCTTGGGATAAAATAGGAAGAAAAAGTGAGAAAAGGAATAACAAAAAACACAGGAGAGCATTTAAATGAATGACTGAATAATGAAAGAAAGGGACCCAGTGTGGGCTAGTGGAGTCTGTAAGAGAGCTCAAGAAATGACCATGAACCAGCAAACTGCTGACAACCGGATTTCTCCAATCGTGTGAGAGAGAGAGAGAGGGAGAGAGAGAGAGAGAGAGAGTGAGAGATAAGACGTCCACTTGGCATTCTCCAGTTGTCTCATTACTGACGCTAATGAGGGCCTTTGCGCTGTGAATATAAAACTAGAGCCTTTTGAAATGTCTCGCCCCTCTCCCTCCCCCTCGGCCTTTAATTAGGGCCTTATAGTGCCAGAGACGCCATTTCACGGACAGGGCGCTAACACATCCTAAGAGACGGGTGAGGAAAGCCATTTTCAGCACCACGATTCTCATTTAAACATCATTTCACTCGCAGCTCTCACAAAGTAAACAGAACTACTGCCGCCGTTTGTGAGGAAAAAAGGCCCATTATTGCTGTAACGCAGCTTGAGAATTTCGCATTAACAATCAGTTTAACACCGGACTGTGTCTCACCCGTTGTGTAAATCTAAACATATGACACACTGTACATTACTCATAATCAGAGTACCAATTATTGAGTGCGCGGATTGCAACACAGGGCTCTTTACAAACCTAATGGACACTGGCTAATAACTATCACACAATTTCACATTACGTGCAGATCAAAGACGCTGACCAGCTGTTAATTAGATAAGTGGCACTCGTTCCAGGGTGTCATATGTGAGATCAGTGTCATCCTGGTCCATGTCCAACAGCCTACCAATAAACCACCAATTAAAAGTTGGTGCCAGTTTGAAAACTTTGCCAATCAATATAATTGTAAAAAAAGAAAAAAAAAAAAAAAAAAGAAAAATACCCACCACTATTCAGAGCACATTCAAATAAAGCCTGATTACATATGACATCATTATCTACACAACAGAAAAAAAAATTCATCCTAACTTGTAGTATAGAAGAGAAACTGAAGTGCCATCATTTTCAGATGTTCTCTTACACTTTTCTTCTCTGGAGAGGTTCTGCGCTTCTGAGCGAGGTCTTCACTGCTGGTGCGGTTTTTCATATTGTCACTGTGAAGGATCAGAAGAAAACAGATCATAAACCTACCACCCAATAAACAAAACAACTCATTTCCTTCACAGAGCTGAGCGTGCCAGAGCATGGAACCAAATACACAGAGTCAGACCAACAATATCGTACTGAAACGCCAAAGCTGTCAAGCTAACGAGCCGACATCTTTACCGGTAAGCAGTCGCTTAATACACAGTAAATAGCAGAATAACTGGCCCATGAGAGGTTCCGTCTGTATAAAAAAATATCCAACCTCATCTGAAAAAAAAAATGCATATAAAGAGGGTCACTGCATACATGCAAAAAAAAAAGAAAAAAAAAAAGTAAATTCTCACATTGTCACCTCCTACGCATGCAAGCTGCAGGCATCACTGACCACAAAAAAAAGAGGTACAGTTTGAAACGACCGCTAGTTACCACCAATCACAAACATTATGGAAACCCTGAGATCCCACTGCACCGTAAAACAGCGGGGCCGCTGTAATGAATCAGACATTAGCTTGATTTGTCTTTCTCTAGAGGAAAAAAACCCCCCCAAAAAACTACAATTATGTTGCCTCTGGCATCTTCACCATGCTGTGAAGTGACCCTGTTTTAAAACCATGCCTTCACACGCGGCCTTTAACCACTAAAACTGACTGTCTGAGCTTGTTCTATCATGCGCCTTTCTTCCTGTGCTCTCTCTCTCTCCCTCTCTCCTCAATGACCTGTGATCTCAGATGGTGCCTAGCTGGTTGCGGATGAGGAGAGCAGTGACTCAAGCAAAGATAAGTTGTTAATTGACTGGTCAATCTCTCCATCAGATCTCATTACTGGGACTCAAAGAGCCCTGTTCGCTCGGCCAAGCTCGACACAGGCGAGTTAATAACACACCTTCCCCTCAGATAAACAGGGGGCTCCCAGGCAGGCTGCACTAGTACTTGCCGCTGGGAAAAAAAAAAATGTTGTGAGGGTGTTACTTTTTGTGGCTATAAAAAGGACATTTATTCTTAAGTGGAAACAGCAGTATATGGATTGCTGAAATACAGGAGCATTGTGTTTATGATACATTTGTGGATATTTGTGAAGTATCTGCAAATCTAAACTTGTTGAAATGAAAAGACCCCTTGTTTTTTTTTCGCCCAGATGCTTCTGTTACTATCGGGAAACGATTTTTTTTTTTTTTTAGCAGCTAACAAGTATGAAGACTCCCTCTCAATCCGCTCCACAGAAACAAAAATGGATGGACACCGAATAACAACAGAAAGACAAATCAGAAACAAACAAAGCCCCAGCTGGAGCAGCGTCCCTAACTAATCGGACGGAAACATCAAAACACATTAACTTTAAACCACTTCAGTGGTAGCAGCAGTATTTTCTGGAGGGCTGGAAACAGTTCTGGAAAGATCTGTACTGTTGAAGTGGTCACAAATACCTGGATTTGTAGTGCGAAAGGAAAGGGTTGGTTTCGCCCACTGGTTCGGTGCTGAATGGATTGGGAGAACGAAGGTCGCTGGAACTCCCTGATTTGCTGCCGTTACTCGTTTTTCTCCCTTCTTTTTTTCCAGTCACTCGCTCCAACAAACTGACCTTCTCTTTCTTCTCTTTCCGATCGGACCCGCTCCACAGCGCCCCCTGGTCACCCTCAAAAGGGTTGCGGTTACGTGGCAGCGTGGCATACTTTTGCGGCATATTGTCTCCAATATCAGAGAATGGATCACTGTGCGTCTCATCTTCGTGGTAACCTGGCACCTCACTCTGGGACCGGCGGTGGGGTGAACCAGTAGCTGTGAACAAAAAAAAAGGAGATTGAATTTGACAGCAAAGTATAGAAAAGCACAAAAAAGTGTAAGCCCAAAAACATGCAGCACTGGGCTGTCATGGTTATTTTTCACTGTGCTATCAGAAAATAGCTAAAAGTTGTATAAAACAGATTGTATGCATAGTCTTACCAGTCTCTTCGATGGAGTTCATGGAGTCCAGTTTGGGTCTGAAATGGGTTCCGATGAGATCGGACATGGAATGAGCTGCCGAGAGTTTCTGTGTGCCTACGAGCAGAGAGCGTTTCGGTCTGGGCTCTGGAATGGGTTTCTGGTGAGGATGCGGGCCTGGGCCGGCCGGGTGTGGGTAAGCATCGCTCAGGGCAGATCGGGGCAGAATAGCTGACGAGGTGTCGGAGGGAATGCCGTCGTGTTTGCGACCTCTCACCTTGTCCTTGAGTTTGGTGAAGGGCGAACGTGGCTTGTCCTTCATGGAGAGATCAAACATGCTGGCTGTCATGTTGTTCCTCATGAACTGAATACTCACCTGAATCTTCCCTCGCTCTTTTCTCTTCTTCCCAGCCCGAGAGTCAAGCGTGTACCAACTAATTAAAACAGATTAAAAAAAAAAACAGAGAGAGAGAGAGAGAGAGAGAGAAAGAAATGAAACACAGAAATATTAACTCTGGCTACCTGGCCTAGATTCATTACACACCACAGGAAAAGATCTGGGTCAAAACAAGCACAAATATGCAGCGAAAGGTCAGTAAGGGTTTCCAAAATACGTTGGATGACTCTATCGACAGTGTAACACACAAAAGATTGCCATTTTGAATCAGGCTTACAATAAAATGCTAAATACAGCACTGATAGGTCACAGAAAGCTAAATACAGCTGTGACAGTCCCATCCATTCCAGTATTTCATTGGTTTTTAATAATGGTTTAACACTCAGGGTTAAAGGTTCAAATGTTCTGTGTGGCTCAGAACAGATCTGTGGAGGCTCTCTGTCCGCAGCTGTGATTCAGCAGCAATAAGAAGCTTATTAAAATATTTTGGTCCATGCATTCACCAATGAAGATGCATCAGCAAATGGTCTTAAGAGGAATTATGATGTGAAACCAAATTGAATCATGCGAGAAATATTCCGTTGAACTGTTTGCTTGCAATTATGATTCCAGATTACAGTAGCTACCCTGCAGCAGAACAAAAAGCGACCACCACAAAGTGATGAGTCAAAATATGACGTGTTAAGAGTGTTAACAGTTTCTAAGCACTATTATCATCCAGTCTATCCATCTACTAGGTGTGAAAATGATGGAGAACATCACTGCGTGAACATAAGAATTTAAGTTAACATTATGTTAAACCACTGTTAAGCACTGAATGGACCATAAACAGGGACATAATGCATGGGTGAGAGAAGTGTTTGTGGTGATCTGTAGAGCCTTCATAAGGAGAAGTACACTTTTAAGGCCTGTTAATACCAGATGGAAATAGTCAACCGCTCTCTCGTTTCCTCTTTCTGTTAAAAAAAAAAAACCTTGTGGAAATGTCTCTTTCAGACTCCGTCCCACATGTATAATTCATAGAACGACGAGGGCAGCTTGTTTGTCTGCAGAGAAACCCAATTTCACCTCACACAAATCCACAGACAAGTCCATTTGAAAGCTTTCGCCTGCCTGAGAGCGCATATTATATTGGGGATAAACAGAGGTCCCTGGTAACTGTGCTGGTTCGGGTCATACAAAGACTGTTGAGTAATGCTTCCCATCTCGGTTATTCTCGAGCTTCTGTTTGCCTAACCTCTTCGGCCTGCTCTGCTGGAAGTCATGTGACTGGTGCCTTTACTTGTCAGAAAAAAAAAAGAGGTGTGTGACATTTACACAAACCTGGCCTTTGTTCCACGCTGCTTACATTGTCTGTATTTGGAGATTACTGAAATAATATTTCAAGTGCACTAAGTAAATTACACACACTGTTAAAGCCTAACTGAATTTGTTCACAGTGTTGAGGGACTTTAGGTTGTCTGCTTCAAGTTGTCTGGTCGGATTCTCTTACTCAAGTTCATATGTACAAATCGCAGGAAACCAATGTAGCAACACTCTTACATCCACACAGTCTGAGTGCTGACATTCTGAAGTGCTAAGACCAATGTATTAGCCCACGTACAGAGAACTCTTATGCAAAGTCCTATTGCATGACCTAGACATTTTACCAATACATTCCATTGTTTGCAATGATATTCATCAAGCTTATAAGGGTATGACCAAGCTACTTCCATTTCCATTCAACAAGTCTGTATTTGGCAACATGTTCGTGAAGGAGCAGAAACATGAGGAGAAAAAAAAAAGTTTCTTTAGACTACTGGAATTTGGCTGATGTCTCTCCGGTGGGAGAGGTGCCTTGGAACAAGTGGCTAGGGTTCGCCTGGTGCGAAGCCCAGAGGTGGTGCACTAATCTGGGCATGACTTAGAGAGACAGAGTGCTGAAAGGAGGCCAGCATAGTTCCTCACATGAATGTCAAGGCCAAGATAAACCTCCTTCTGCCTGGAACCACAATACTCCCACTCTGCCCTGACCGCTGGGAACCTCCACACAATCAACAAACACAGGTGTGCAATAATTAGCCCCGTCGACTCAAATGTCAAAAAGGGACTCTCCTCCCAACGTGTCAGTCAAAGAAACCTCGAGGATGGACAGGGTTAGCGTGGGACCTGCTAACTTGGACAGCCACTTGGGGACGAAGAACGTGAGCTGCCTTGGGAGAGATTGGTGGTCGTGTCAACCGAGTCAGGGAGAACTCGTTTGAGTTATGACAAGCCCCCGAAGGTGCACCATCATTGCCGGCTTGAATAAATAAAAGCGCTCCTCTGCTGATTATGACGTATCGTGAGCTCAACTTTGTGGCCGAGTAACAGTTGGCTAACGTGCTGGCATGGTGATGATATGAGCCCTAATTGCCAGCAGATCTCATGCGCTCACTCGGCCAAATGGGCTCCTGCAGGCACCACTCCTGCAGTAGATTATGGTCGTCTCACTTGAGAAATCCAACTGGTGAATGCCAAGCCCTTGAGCTTCCAAATCTGAGACAGATGACAACGTTCTAACAGCCAGTGTTTGCCTTTTATTTCTCATTTCACTAATAAGTGTTTGGACTTCCCATCAAGGGAAACGTTTGGCATTATGTCTCGAACAAAGGGGATTTAATTATTCAACGCAGCCTGGTGTATCTTCCAAACTCTGGTTTAAAAACTGAGTGAATATTCTTCTCATCTGATCAAGCTTTGATTGAGAAAACCGCCCAACATTTAAACAGACACTGTATGTCAATTTCCGAGAGGCCAGGTGCTTTTACAGCATTTCTACTCAGCCACCCCGCAGTTCTTTTTAATCAGCCTCTCAGAAGAAGAATGACATCGGCCAGCCCTGATGACTCAGAGTGAGAACGGCCGGTTGTCATTCAACAGATAAAGGTATGAGTCAGCTGGTCAGAGCCAAACAAAGAAATGAGAGAAGCAAAATTCCGTGGGCAACACCTTGCTGACTCTCTAATATGAACATGCTTTTGGCAGGGTTCAAAATGTGCAAAAGACATGTTATAACTTGAGTTACTGTTGCACAGTCCAAAAAAGTAAAACAAGTTAATCTGGTTGTCACTGTATGTCCATTCTGGAGAACAATCAGTGGATCCAGACAGACCAGAAAAAAAATATATATATCAGACTACACGTTTAAGATTGTCCTCACTAAACTAGTTCAACCACTTTCAGGCTAAAATAAAAAGGAGTACTACCTAGAGGTAAGTATTCATTCATGTACCTACACAATACAGGTCCTGGAATGGGTAAAATATCTGGTCAGGAGACACAGCTTTCAAGGTTTCGAACTAGTCAGCAAAATGCAGTTTTTGTTATACGAAACTGCCACTGTTGGCTCAATATTCATCGCGTCCCTGTTGTTTTTTTTCCCTGGTGTATCCGATATGCGTGGATGATTTTCATTATTTGCCTGAAACACAATCTCACCAAGACGTCAGAATGCACAGTTAGGGCTCTTTCCAGAGCACTGAGCTTGCAGGTGCGCATTTTGCATTTTGCAGTGTTACAACAGCAAAACACAAGGGGAATGGCAACTGCAGTGAACTCAAGCAGTAAAGCTGATCTCAAGTTTATGGAAATATTATGTAGGCCTAAGCCTACAGGACATATGATATTTATCAATATTTAAAGTGCTTTGAAATGTTTCCCTTTGCACACTTTGAGACAGGGAAAAACATTTGAAGGGTTTTCATTTGACTTGATGCCACATAGCTGAATGGTTTTTTTTTTTTTTTTTTTGCAAGTGTCAGAAGTGGGTGTATGATCTACAGTTTAGTCACCACACATAACCATTATCACACCATTTCTGTTAAGCGCTCACGCAATGCCCCTGTCTACTTAAAGACCCCCAAACAATAAATGAACCCAATCCAGCACTGACCGTAACCCTGGGCTAAATGGCAAAGGGATTAGCATTCCATTACTCATTCCATTACTGTGCTGGGTTCTGTGGGTTTCATTTTTTGGATTCACACCTCACCCTTTAAACCTGGGGTGACTTTCCATTCATTTGAATATGGGCTCAATGTTTTCTGTTTAGGTTCCTCATTTTGGTTGCACTTCTTCATTTGTTTGCATGTGATATTTTACCTTTCTGACCCAATGCATGACACTAGCTAGGCTTTTATATTCCAGACCATGATTCAAAGATATTCTCAATACATACAGGAAACAGGCTAAAAATTAAATAATGACTGCACTTACTCTGTTTTTCTCCGCTCTTTGTTATCGAAAATTTCATTCAGGTTGATTGTTTTCTGGCCCAGGAACTTGTCCATGCCAACTAGGGACCTATGCATAACGGTGAGGCATAGCTCATAAATCTCTGGGTTGCCCTCTAACAGTAAACCTGGCAGTTCGAATGAGGCTTCTTCTCTCCACACAGGGCTGAGTGTCTTCTCCGCCACAGATGTAGAGTACTTCTCTTTGCCCAGCTGAATGATGGTGTAGGCATCATTGGTGGCATTCTTGCCCTTAGGTTGAAGGTCTGTTGCTTGCAGAACAGTTACTTGGACATGAGTTGGAAACCACTTCTGTGATTGTTCAGCTAAAGACATGGTGGTCTAGCTTTATGAATATAAATACTTTCTTATTAGGGAAAGGTCGAGATGGGGTACCGTATATAGTACAACGATTCAGTCATAAATTGGACATGATGCCGACAGTTTCACAACAGTGCAGCTCGGATGCTGAAAGATACCCTGAGTGAAACAAGTTTCCTTGTTCTGTTGAAATTCCAAAACTCTGGCGATATACATTCATCTGCAGAGTCCATTTTTTAAAAGACCATTAACGAGTCCCAAACGGTTGTTATCATTTCAAGCATCGGAAACGTCCACAAACCACTGATTTGACAAGTGACCTGTAACAGGGAAAAGAACGACAAAGGGCTCGTAAAAAGGTCTGCTGTCATTTGCAGCAATTCAGCTACATCACAGAATACACAGACAGTTTACCTCCGAAATGTGTTATTTCTTAGTCCTAGCTGGCTGGTTCTTCATCACAGTCCACCCTTTAAGTTATTTTTATTATTATATATGATGGACATAATACTATTCTAAGATGCCAAGCCCTACAAATCAAGTCATTCGATTTGACAGACTGCTAGTTAGCTACAGTGATTTAAATAGGCTAGCGTATTAGCAAATAGTTCTGCTCTGTATCAAAATACTACAATGAAAAACTCTCTGCTTACCTGTACAATCATTTCATCACGGCAAAGACATTGCGTGAAAAATGATATCTAATAACCATTAAGTTACATTCAGTCCGGTTGTCGATTATGTGCGGTATCGTCCCTACTGGAAATCATACATACATTCAATGAGTCTGGAATATTTTAGCTTGCTGAAAAAATGTGATGTTACACATCAGCTCTGTATAACTTCCTACTTCCTCATATCCGCCGATGACGCTAAAGGTTGGAGTTCGAACTCCTCCTCCTGTTACCTTGGAAACAAAAGATTTCAAGAGGACCTTTTCCCGGGAAATCAAAAAGTGGTAGCGATGCTGATATATGAACGGCTATTTAGTGAAATAAAAACTAGTTACTCTTAGAGACATTCATTGATTAGCCCTTTTAAATATGTTTTTATTCATGCCTCTGTCATATTGATCTGACAGCAAAAAATGTGTATTGGGGTGTTACGAGCAGAAAAGAACCTCATTACAATGATGTGACTCTAACAGATTTTGAAATCACAGCACAAATGCTTAAAATCTATATCACAGTAAGGCTCATTTTGTCCTTTAATCAAAATATTTTGACTTTAAGGACTTTCTGCAAACATCTCGTTTTATCAAGGTCTTGTTCACTGTGTTACAGCTGAGATCCCGCTCCCTGGATTTCCTCTCTGACCAAGGGCACATGACTTCCCAAACCACCCTTTGGTCAGTTCATGGTATGTATGTAGTTGAAGGGCACTTGACATGTTGCTAAATCAAATGGGATGGGGAAAGAGTTGCTGCTTGAGATTGTGTTCTTGTGGGTGCAGATATGGCATTCATCTGAATAAATGTAGACATGCATGTCACACCACTTGACGGCTACATCTTAACCAAACACACCTGCTCCCTCGGCTTTTATCAGAATGGTGTGTACATACCGGAGTCTGAGGGAAGAGGCCGGGCCATTCATCACGTTTAGACTATAACTCTTATCTGGAGTGTATCTCTAAATGAAAATGGTTTGGCTTAATGAAATATTAGGCTGTATAAAATGTGCATCGGACAGCTTAGAATAAGGAGGAGAATTTTCGCCACGCCATTTTGTGTCAAGCCCCATCAGCCACACCAGAAAACAGCTGCTGAAACCTCCTCTATAGAGAATAAGTTAAGGTGGACCCTGTATGGAGCACCAGGCTGTAAATATGGCCACATGTACAGGAATGTTAAGGAGGAGCCTCAGCAGAAAAATTACAGCAATATCAGATTACTGCATCTATCTATCTATCTATCTATCTATCTATCTATCTATCTATCTATCTATCTATCTATCTATCTATCTATCTATTATTTGATTTGCTGTATAGATTTATTTCTCCTTTTTTCTCAGGTTTTAGTTGTTTGTCGTCTCCAGCTGAGAAATGAAATAGTACCATTGCTGTAAATAGACCCGACTCAGGGTCATGAAACCAGTCCATAATTTGACAATTTGTCAAACACTTTCATGTATTACCTTCTAAGACTGTAATAAGTTTCTCTTTCTCTCTCTAGAGTAAGATAAAAGACATGAAAGGCATTGCATTCCAGCAACACCTGCTTCCTTTTATTGTTCTTCTCTGATAGAGCGTATGAAAAAAAAAAAAAAACATCAAGCCATAAATTAGCGTACAATAACGTATGGCCTCAGTCCATTTTCCAGAGGAATGATGTTGAAGCCCATAAACTGTCCAATATACAATGGGAACAGGGATTGCGTAGAGGCAGGCTCCACATGTTGAGCAGCATCATGCACCATCTTTATGGTCTACGATCCTCCAAAAAGGTCTCTAGCCATAGTGAGACACCTGGTTTTGTTTTAGGCTTCTTTCTTCAACACTATATAGGTTGTATTACATTTATTAAACACTTTTAAGAATCTTTGGACATAAGATTGTCCATGTGTTAGTGCAGGAGCAATATATGTGAACCAGGTATGAGGGGTTAGCTGGGAGAAGGTTAGTGCAGTAATGTCCATGTGCCTCGTAATTCGGTTCAGGGCCAGGCTGGGGAAGCATGATTGATTTAAAAGGCCCTGCTTTTAGTTGAGAGGACATTTAGATCACAGATGAAAATTTAATAAAAAAAGCAGTTGAGGGGCACACAAATCACCTGCTCTTTGCTCGCTGGAATGTTTTGGGTGCACAGGCTCTGATATATGGCACTACAGATGTGCTAGTGGACGGAGCTGAAAAGTGTTGCTAAGCTACAGGACTGTGCGGCTGCCTGCGAGGTCCGCTATTTGAAAGCCGGGTTCACAAGTGTTTATTTGAATATCGTTATAGGCAGTCACCCCTCTGTGCTCTTGTTGGGGCCTTAAGCAAGTGCACTTTTAACAGAGAGTAAACTTTCAGAGCAGAACAATAAACGGTGATTGATGAGGAAAATGATAGCACACTGGGCTAAAACAGCTACACCTCTGTAATATTCTCTTAGAGGCCTAAACAACCTCCTGTCTGTTTAATGCACAAATAAATATATCTACATTTCTATGCAAAAATACATAAGAAAAGTCAGGAGGTAGACTTAATTCTGTCCCATTATTATTTTTGATTACACTTATTATTATTAATAGTTTAGAGGTTAGTGCACCAATTAATATTACCAAACCAACTGTCGTTTAAAAATGAAATGACAGCATTCCGAGACCGTATATTCCATCAGCATTAAAATGAGAAAGCTGTGTGGATATAGTGAATGGTAGACTGTGAGCTTGGGAGGATACTCAGACCAGGGATATGACAAACAAATTAAACAAATGAGAATGATTAAGACAGCAGGATCCACAAATGCCATGACCAATTCAGGCAATTATGGAGGCAAATGCACGCAATTATAGCAAATGAGATACACCCACTTTTGCTGCACTCAGATGTTACATTAATTCCAATGGATTGTTTCTATGGTGCAATTTATATTGCATTAAATTAGCACTGAGGTCCCTTGTGTCCTTTCATTGGGAATTCTGCCAATGCCTTTATGCGAATATCGTCTCTGCAAGAACTTATTTGTGGTGGTAGAGTACGTTTCCTTCTCACTCTGTGCTAAGCTTTTTTTTTTTTTTTAATTTTAAATATGCCAACCAACGTCAGTACTACAGAGTCCATGAGAGCGGCTCTACCATTTTATAATTCATCATAGTTTAATAAAACATAACATATAATTTGTTTTAATATAACACCATTTCTTTTGCATTATTTCATCATATTATACACCTATTTTCATGGTGTGGTTGTGATTTAAATTCTATCCATTGACAAAAGGTCTATGCAGAGAATTCTTCATAAGTGGCTCCAAATGTCAGCCTTTGGAATCACTGAAAGACCCAAAGACACATGATAAAATACAGCAGTCACTGTCCGGGCTCTAGTTACCATGTCAGTTTTAAACAAATAATATTAGAAAGAAAGAAATACCGTAGGTTCAGTTTTTCATGAGGTAAAAATGGGAAAAGGTATTGTATTTTTGGAAACCAAATTGTTCAGTTTCTAGATTGAGTCTTTTCTCTGAATGATTATACAGTCACTGAGGATCAGATTTAAACAGACTGCTATGGACTTTCTACTCAATTAGAATGTCTAACAGTGTCCTTTGTTCATGTTACTACAATGATAGATAGATAGGTAGATAGATAGATAGATAGATAGATAGATAGATAGATAGATAGATAGATAGATAGATAGATAGATAGATAGATAGATGGATGGATGGATGGATGGATGGATGGATAGATAGATAGATAGATAGATAGATAGATAGAGTCTTTCCAGATCTGAATATTGGATAAGGAGCAAATGGGATGGATACTTACTTATGTAAGTATGTAGAAAAATACTTCACTCATTTGTGTCTAGAATTTTGCTTATGGTTTTATGCATTTAATCATTTTAGTAGCAATCCATATGAATATGTCTGCATTTGGTTTTCCATGGTTTTTCATTTTATTTTTAGAAAACGTAATTCAACCCTTGAATACTGTAGTTGCTGGTGGGCATATTCCTTGTCAATACAAAATAAAGGCATAATGTTAACATTTAAATGAAAGGGAGAGATTAAAGATCTCATTCATATAAAGTCTTTATAGCACCAAAAATTGTATTTTGAAAGGAACTATATCATGATAATCCATGATAACTATGTCATCACATTGTGTGTTTCAGCACAACACCGTACAAAAAAACTATACCAAGAATAATGTCATTTTCCAAGACATATGACTTCATACATGGATGGTTCATGCATGAAATAAGCATAAATGGTTAAGTGCCTGAAGCTGATTTTATTATTTTTTTAATTTTTTTTTATTTGTTTATTTATTTGTTTATTTATTTATTTTTGCAAACAATCTGGAATCAGTAAGCCAAGTGTCTTCATCCAAGACACCGAGAAGATATTGGAACACTTGTAGTGGTCTCCAAAATTCTGCATTGCAAAATGCTGATGTTGTTGTTCACTAACTATTTTCTTGTGGATTTTGGAGTGTGCTTCGAGTTACTGTCAAGTTTCAGTCTTGGTAGACACAACAAGATTTTCAGTTAAAATATCTATAAAATGGAACATTGTAGATCTTTGGCTATTTTGTATAGTGAATCTAAGGTCCTTTTTTTTATACATCTCTTTTTCAGTGTTAAACCCATTGTTGGTGTGTAAGGTGAAAGAATTCTATTTATTGTACCTTTTGATCATTTGACTGTCCTTTTTTGGGGATATACGAAAAACAAATACTTTGCTAAACATTTATCAGAGGGCCAAACTTATTGTTGAGCGACATCATTTAAGATATAACAGATACATTCATTAATAACCTCAGTCTGCTGTAACACCATTACCGATTTCTCTAGTTTACAAGCATCCTTGGTATTTACCTAAGGGCAACTTCAGTTGCCACTTGTACTGCTCATTAAATATACAAAAGTCTCATTTCAGATTTAGTTTGCTTTGATGAATGAAGAGAAGGTCTCTGTTAAACAGATATGAATATGACAACAAGATATATTTATTCAACACATAACCTTTACAGTTTATTTTGAAGGTTTGACTCATCCATGCTTCCAGAAAGTAGTGCCAAGAAGCTAGCAGAATCAAATGGCAGGTTATGCCATACCGCTGAAAAAAAATCAGTAGTTGTATTATTACATGTCAATTTAAAAACATATATAATGTCTGAATAAATTTGTTTACGAGTAACTGGAGAGGTGCAGGTTGTATGATGTTCAGTGAGAGATAGACTGAGTTTGGACTCTCCCTTGATCAAGACTTACTCTGAAATCTCTCCATCTATGCTTGAGTCTTAACTATAATAGATCGTACTATAATCAGTCTTTATTCGTCACTTAATAATTCTTGAGTCCGTACATGTGTAGACCACTTTCTAGTCCCTGACTCCTTACATGTCCGGATTGGTGTGGATGAGTCAATGACTAGCTCCAATCAGCCATGTGTTAAACAGCCTAGATGTTGAGAGATTGACAGCTCTGTGCTGAGGTCATGTCCTAGGGGGTAGAAGGAACAGGTGGTACTCCTGCTGTAGTTTAAAACAGACCCACCCCGGGCCCAGAGGAGGGGAAAGACCCACATGTGTGTGCCCTGCGGCCTCTCCCTGCTCTCCACACATTCGAATGATCGCTCTGTACACCGCCGTGGAGGTATGCAATGGCATAGTTCAGACGAATGGTAATACGTTTGAAGAAAAAAGAGTTTCAACACATGAAGGGAGAGGCTGTGAGGGTAGGATGCTGATTAGACTAGGGTATTTTACAAAAACACAGAGAGAGGAAAGAAAGAGAAAGGCAGAGAGAGAGAGAGAGAGAGAGAGAGAGAGAGAGAGTGGAAAAGTGTAATCCATTATAGGCTTTGCGGATAGTAATTATATTCTAATTACAACCAGATCTTGTGAAGAGAGAAAAGCTGTTAGTGTTGACAGCTTACTGAAGAGGTAGACATGAACCTCCTCTCCCCCAACAAAAGTTTAATGACAGTTGAATTTGTGACAGCAAAGGACTTCATTTGCCGATGTTGATACAGTTTTCAGAGGAAAGTTAAAATATACCTATTGTTATTAGGTACGAAACAATTTAACAAAATATCTCCAAAAAGACACAAATTAATGTGTTGGCTGACCTTTCTTCACTAATAAATACATCTAAACAGGTCTCCATCACCCATCAAGTCAGTAATTGTGACAGAAGGCCACTGTATGACAAAAACATGTCACAGTGCCCACACACCCAAGCTATCTTTACCATCTGTTCCAGGATCGAAATCATTAAACAAGTGGACAAGAAGCTCAGATACCATGGGAGATTAGGACTGAAAAGGGAGTCAAAGCTTCCACAGATTTCTACTGATCCAGACATTATGTTGGCACCTCTTTAAGTTCCATGGCTAAATGACATCACCGTCCTGTTTGTCATTTAATTCTCCTAAACATCTGTCTGTTAACAGATACACAGATCTCTGCCTGGTTTTCCAATAGTGATGAACCTTAAAGTATTATTATCATATATATGGTGATGGAAGTGTAACATGGCAGATGACAAATACCCAAAAGATCTTATGATTTTCTTAGCACTAAGACTTTTAGGAAACGTCATTCCCGTACCAGCTCCATGGCACCTCAAGGACTTGTACCCTGACAGGCCGTCATTGATAAAAGCCTTAGACCTGATGACATTTAGTCAGGAGAGGCAATACACACCTGAGAATCAGACATTCCCCCACGGACACAGACATGTCAGATTTTTACAGGGCAGACAGAATCATACAGGCCATAACACTCCCAAGGAATTTTTACAGTGTATAATTTGTGTTTTTGACATTGTCACCAAATAGCTTAGTTTAAAACGTTTTTATGTAAAGTTGCTTTTTTTTGTTTTGTTTTGTTTCCCAAAGCACGTGTTCAATAGATTTTATAGCGTACACTGTAAAATCTACATTTTTTTTACATAGTTTTAAAAGCATTATGTAAATTTTAAATAATATTTTGAAACTAATGAGACTAACTTAATTCAAGTTGACTTTAAGTCTTGATTTATTTAAGGTATAATAAAGGTAAAGAGTTTGTGTAAATGTATTTTTCATTCTTAAATAAATAAATTACACTTTAGATGTGGTCAAACAATTATGCTCTTATGTTATGCAAATATAATGTACAAAAGCTAAACTTCAAATTATACAAATACTGTGTATGAGAGAGGGGGAGGGGGGGGGTGATTTATATAATTTTTTACTTTTCACTCAGCAGAGCATTTTCACATAGACTGACAAAAAGAAAGCAAAAATAAATCCATTCAGCACACAAATAACTATAACCAAAGCACATCTGGAATGATTTTATTGTTTTGGTGAGAACAATTTGAAGTTCTTTGCAATCATTTAAATTGTAAAACAGACACTTTGTGCCTCTATGTGACCATACTTTTCTGACTGACATGCACCCAGACATTTCTCATTTCTGAATGACTAGAGCAAACCCATAAATACAATGATAATATATAATATGACTGTATCCCTAGTCTTTTACATTTTTCAACGATACATACTTTTAGTACACACCATTTGTCACTTCACTAATTTTTCTTTCCAAAAAAAAAATTAATTTTTCATAGCCTCTTTTTTGAGAAAGAAACACATAAACCTGCATTTTCAAGAAAGCTGCTTTGAATGAGGTACTTTTTTGTCATAGTTAATAAGGATTTTCATATTATTAGTCTCCTTGAGTATTCTATATAACCCCAGCTCAGGATATGAAATGTAGAGTGAGTCATCTCAGGATATTATTATTATTATTTTCCTTTTAAAGAAGGCCAATATTTGCATAGGAGGAACAGACTTAAGCTGTATTACATGCAATGGGAAATGTTTCGCAGAAAGTGACTATATATCCAAAGTGAGGATGCGTCTGAAAAAAAAAAAAAAAAAAAAAATTTAAAAGTGAGAAATAGTCTTAGCCGTGCACAGAGAGATGAGGAGAAGGATCATTAAGTCTCCTCTGCTTCAAAGTGCTAAAGCAGACTTGAGAAAGCCTATTAGCAGACACAGGGGAGATGAACTCCACGCTAAACGGCCCTGCAGTCTCATGTCTTCTCTCCATGATAAAGCCTTAACCATTCAATAGCTCACATCGAGCATCAGCGTGACGTTCATTTGAATTAACGACATAAACAGATTGCAGAAATATAAACAGAAGTTTATGTGGCTCATCACACAGAGTAAACACACATGGGATGTCTCACAAAATGTCCAGTCTTTCATATGGCGACTGGAGTGGGGTTTTTTTTTTTCTCTCTCTTTTTTTTTCTTTTCTTTTTGCTTTGCCTTCAATCATTTAAAATAATTCACAATAGTGATTATGTTTGTCACAACAGAGCAAATTCATTGCAAACAGTGCTGACTATTCTGAAAACAGCTATTGACTTGACATCTTTTTTTTTTCCAGAATCTTCATTTATAGAGTATTTATTTTCAAGTCTTACTTCTTTTCAACAACAGGTATATTTAGTAAGGTTTTAATTTCCCTCCAATTTTTTATATCTTTCCAATATTTGGCAGTGTGTGTGTGTGTGTGTGTGTGTGTGTGTGTGTGTGTGTGTGTGTATGTGTGTACACGCATTTGTGTTGAGCGCGCCTGCGCATGTGTGCATATGTTTGTGTGAGAGAAAGATAAAGACAGAAGGAGCCAAATGGAGAGAAGGGAGAGAGAGAGAGAGAGAGAGAGAGAGAGTTTTTATGCATGTGGGAAAAATGGAAAGAAGACTAACCAACATTTGTCTCTGTCGCTCTGCTTGCCTTTTTGTGTTTTTACTCTTCCCAGATTCCATAGTGATGTAAAAAAGGTTGATATTTGACCATCAAATCTTATCTTTTATAGTTAATGTCAGAAAGGCTGCCCTCTATTGTGGCTCACAGAATAAACTGATATGGCTTTTCTTATTGGTTGCCTTGTGCTAAATTGATGACCTTTGTGTCACTCTGTGCCAAAGGTCATGGGATTGATGCCTGTCATTTCTCTCAGTGTGTATGTGTTCTTCTGATATCAGTCAGCTTGACCTGTTTTCGCATCACTGATTACAGCATTGATACTGTACTGCTATACAGCCCCTGTGAGCTTAGGCATAAAGACAGCTCATCTCACATGCTCAAATTTAATCTTTTGCTCCTCATTACAAATATTTCTCTGTATCTCTCCTCAAATATCTTCTTGAGTGATATGAAGTAGTGTCATTGGAAAATACATATTTTCTACTTCTCTCGGTTTTGTTTTCTTTTTTCTTTTCTTTTCTTTTCTGTTCTTTTCTGTTCTTTTCTTTTCTTTTCTTTTCTTTTCTTTTCTTTTCTTTTCTCTTTACTGGTTGCTTCTACATGAACATTTTTCACTGACAGAACAATTTTGGTTCTCACAAAATAATCACCGGTTATTTAGGAAAAAAAAAGAAAATGCTGGAATACTACTATATTATATGTGGCAAAGTTTTTTTACATGCAGTTTTTGTCATACTACATTTTATTACAATATATTTTACCCATTTTAAGGATTACTGTGATGTCAGTGTAAAATTAGTTTCCGAAATACAACACTCAAGATTACCACTCAATTTGTCTATTTGTACTATTTGACAGTAACAGTATCTAATTTTGCTTCACTCTTTCTTCATTCGTTTTAAATGAATGTCATCATTTATATCAGCTTTATGTTTTTACACCTACATTGCCATACGACATACATTCCCTGCAGTGTGAATCAATCCAACACACCATCTAAAAACTCACCTTTAACCTGCCGTCCCTGTCAGTCAGTGCGTACTGATGCACTTCACTTTTTCCAGGCACGGTACACAAACACTGGAGCCCTAAACAGGCAGGCAGTGTTTGTGCTGGGATGACACGGGCATTGCTGGGGGAAGATCCAGTCCACTTAAAGAAACAGGGCTAATCTCCCATCTAGAGGTGAGAGATTTGCACTGTACTGTACATACGACTCCCACAACTCTGACGAAGTCATCTCCAAGCTGTTAACACACACACTCAGAGACACAGAGAGATACACTCTCTCTCTCTCTCTCTCTCTCTCTCTCTCGGCGGCCCCTCGACGGACTAAGCTTCAGAAGGCTAGTCGTTATACTGGACAGGACTTAACTGTGCAAGAAGCCAAACACCGGCAAGATGAAGAGCTGAGTTAAAGACTGCTTATTTTTTCAAGCACTTATAAGTGTATAACTTACAAGCAAGTTTAAGTGTCATATTGGGGCCTTATTATTGCATGTCAAAGAGCCCACTGGTATATAGGGTGATTTCCTCTTAATGTGTGCTTAGTTACAAAAAAACAAAAATGTGCAGTAACCATGTGCCATTTCAGTCAATTTAAAGAAAAATAAAAACAACAAAAAGAAAGAAAGAAAGAAAGAAAGAAAGAAAGAAAGAAAGAAAGAAAGATATTAGTAAAATAAATAGGTGTGTGCATCTGAAAATCTTACACCTTAAATTTAAGCCATTTATACAAAACAAAAAATCTTTTTAAAATGAATTCAAATTAATGTTCCCTATGTTAATTTACAATGCTTAAAAAAGCATTGGAGACAGGAAAGTGAAACACATTGTATCAACCTGTTTACAAATTGTTGTTTTTAACTGCGATACATTTATCAATAAAATAAAAATATTCAGTGCTGTAAAATTGTTCATTGATCTTATTTGAAAATATTGTACAACTTATTGCTTTCACTAAATTTCTGTTTATAACGTAACTGTTAATGACTTTGTACAAGTTTGTAATAAGTTGGTACAAATTTAACACAAGTTACATTTGTATAATTTTTTATTCAATCAATTCAATAAGTGTGCAGAAAACTACATGTTTTCAGGTCAGATGAACTGATTATTTTAAAGGTATGTGAGCTGATTTTACAATATATTCCTGAGGTAATGCTGTTTGTCAGCGCTACTGCTCTGATACCATGAGTGTGTACTGTTTCAAAACTACCACAAACTTTGTCTGTGTATATTATGTTTCAAAACTACCGCAAACTTTGTCTGTGTATATTATGTTTCAAAATCCACCACAAACTTTGTCTGTGTACATTATGCTTCAAAATCCACCAAAAACGTGGAGTTCTTACTTTATTTCATGGCAGTCTGACAGCATTCAACACTTGCTCACAATAACACGCTCACATGCATTGCCATAATTCATTCGCAACAGTAACTACGATTGTCCTACACAATTCAGCCTCACAGTGGTTCTTAAATCCACAATAACTCGCAAACATAACAATGTGGCGCTTCAGAGGAGCTGTGCTTGGGTCTCAGGGGCCATTCCCAGTTAGGGTCAGTGGGAAGGAGCTGTCTCTCGCTCTGTCACCATCACTCCTGGATCTCAAAGGAACAAGACTCATCACTGACCCCTAAAAAAACTCCACAGTCCACACACATCAGGGCTGAGGAGAAGAAATGCAATTTCCAGATGTTTCTGTTCAACCTCTATGCTACTCGTCTGACTCGTCTGTACCCAGGATTACAGATATGATCATGTTTAGAACTTCTTACTAAGATGTTTTGACTTTAGTGTTAGCAGGTTGTCACTTTAAGCTTTAACTGATAACTTTATCATTAAAACAGCTGAATCATGTCTGGCAGATGACCAGATGACTGAACAGTTGAAACGTGCATGTCAAAATCTATCCAGGCCAATAACTATCATGATCATTTGAGTATTAGTTGGTATCACATCCACGCAAAGGGCATCTCCCATCAGATAGAGTTATACTAAGAGCTTAATTCTCTCTGTTTTGGAAATACATGATATCCAAGGAGGAAAGGTTACCTTGATGGCATTAACCGTCTCAGACACATTTGATGGACATGTTGAGGTGCATGACCTTTAGTGATATGAATGATCTTTGTAAGAAAACCTCAGAAAGTGCAAAAATAATATTCTGTTGGTATTAATCAAGCCATATACATATACACTTTAGGAAAGACATATTATACAAACATATAATTAACAGGTAATGGGAATTTCTATATCTAAAATAAAATAATGAAACAGTGATTAAAAATAATAAGAAGAAGTCATATAAAGTAAGGAGAGAAAGTAATTTGACTGTCAGCTTTATGAACACATGCACGCACAAACACACACACATGCACACCCACATGCACACACTCAAGCATATACTTGTGCTCTCTCTCTCTCTCTCTCTCTCTCTCTCTCTCTCTCTCTCTCTCTCTCTCTCTCCCTCTCTCTCTCTCTCTCTGGGTCCTTCTCTTTCACAGGAGAGCATGTGCCTGAATATGGATGTAAGTCTCAGCATTGTAATGAAGAGCTGATGGTGGTGGGGTCATGTGTTGACAGAATTCATTTGAATTAGTTTCAAATATTTGAAACTATATGTCAAACCAATTCGATTCTGAGCATGTAGGACCGACAGATACTTCAAGGAGCTCACATTGAAGCTCAGTGAATAAAAGGTAAGAGGCATTAAATATTTCTATATTTTGCTAATCATTTAATTATTCCACCCACTCTATGAATGGATTAAAGTGATTCTGACAGTGAACATCGTACCTAACCACTTACCACAGTGAAAAAATGATATACATTAAAGAGTGTACTTGGCTGAGTCCCACAACGGTTTGATTCCCGCTTTCCTTCTGAGAGGCTTATCCATGCAGTGTGTAGGTGGAGTGCTTAACACACACACACATGCACAGTCACACATTCACACACTCTCTCTCACACACACACACATACACACACACACACACACACACACACACTGAAGCACACTGAAAAACATATTTGCTTTGAAACTCTGAATACGGCATGAATATGAAAGTATGAATAATTGGCAGAGAATGGGAGCTGGCTTGGATTAGCAACTCAAAATGCAGTTTATGACTAATTGTGTTAAGTGAAAATAAACTGGCACTTTTGTTCCCGGGATAATTAGCTGTTTAATGTTTGCCGGAGCGATTGTGGAGCTCTGCTCAGGCGCCTGGTCTTTTTCAAGTGAGCCCTCTAGCTTTCCTGCAGGGAATCGAGGATCTGTGTATGCAGAGAGAGAGAGAGAAAGAGAGAGGGGAGGAGAGCAAAGGGAGAGAGAGAGAGAGAGAGAGAGAGAGAGAGAGAGCGAGAGAGAGGGAGTGAGTTTTATTAGTTAGTGAAAACACACTGTGGCTATGAAAACACTCAGTTCTACAACATGCGTCACACCACAAATTTGTTTATTTACACTTGTGTGCTGGAGGCCTATTCTGTATACATAATTTAGTGAAATTGCATTAATCACGGACTTGCAATACAGCTTTTTAATGTTCGTGTTGGTCCTACTCTAAGCCCTATTACAAAGTCAGAGGTATTGTTGAAATTGACATTGAAATAAAGCTATAAGTGCAATAGAATTATGTGGTAGCTAGGATTTCTTTTCAAAATAAGGGAATATATTATGGTTTTTTTTCTCCCTTCACTGTCTAAATCTCTCAAAAACACACACACCTAAGAGCTCTCAGTTTGAATTTGTGGATCGTGAAGTTCTAACATCGTGTAAATTGACCAGTGTGCACTGTTTTTACAGTTTTTTCTCCAATACGTTAAAGAGGTATGTATAGTAATAAAAATCTTAACTTCTCATTCACATTCTTCACCGTAAAGGATCACTTAACTATCTCCTGCACAACAAAGTATCAAATTTATTTTTTAAGTACTGTTTTGAACGTACTGATGTCTTTGATCTTGAAGATCCTGAAAAACCAAAAAGGGAGTACTATTTGATGAGTAAATGATTTGGATACTGCAGGGGTTTGGGGGTAAAGCTAAAAAGTAAATTGAGGGAGAATTGGTGTTGTCAGCATAAATCAGGTATTATCTGAGAGGTCTTGGAGACTGCAATGATCTAACAAGTCAGAAAGGTTCTGAAATACCCTCTTCAACAGAGCAGAAAATCTTGTGCTGCATAACCTTATATTCATTTACCCTGGTGATCTACAGGGCCCCATGATGCCTGTGCATCTTCACTGCTGGTTATAAAGTACTGTGAACAGATTCCTTGCTCAAAACTCAATGTAAAACTCTCATAGCACACTAGTAGACAGATTTGTCCCACAGCTGTCTTAATCCGAATCAGAATTAAATCAAAAACATAAAGGGATGCTTAGTCACCAAGAGAAAAATGGAAACATTTTGAATATTTACATATTACTGAGGAAGCAAGTATTTTAGGATCCTCTCTCCATACCCTCCCACCTTAAACTTCTCCAGTAAAACTGAACCATCGATAGCAGCTTGGCTATCTGGGTTTTTTTTTTCTGTGTTCGTCGTGGTACTTTATAATTGAAATCAGTAATTCCAAACATCTCTAAATGTGATTTAAATGGGTAGGATTTATTAACATAGAAAGAAACCATTTAAGAGGGGGTCGCAGCAAAGAAAGGGGAATTCCGTTTTTTGGAGAAGGGTGAGTGGGGAGAAAAGCGGAGTGAGGGAACGAAGGATGAAGAATGGGGGGGGGGGGAGGAGGTTATGGGGATGAAGGAGGACAAGAAAGCAATTACTGGATGTAAAGGCCACGAACGGGGCTCCTGCCGTCAGTGAAAAATCAAATCTGCCAGCAATTAGGAGGATCTAAGGAGGCCTGGCAGCACTCGCTGTTGGACAATAGGGTGCTGGGACGATGGCAGGGGAGGGGGTAGCAATTATAAGACCTGCTAGAGTAGCTTTATTTATCTAAACAGCATGTTAGACCATCACTCAGACGCTTTTGTCACTTGTTGCACACGTGAAAGGGGGGCATCCACTTTAGCCCATCGTGACCCTGTCGTCATTGTCCTGACGGTTTGGTCTGGAGAGGATCGACGCTTTTCACCCGCCCGCTGAAACAAACCACACAAGCTTGATCTCACGGCTTCGCTATGCTTCCCTCTCAAACCCTAAAAAAGAGACGAACCCCCTTTTTCCCTTTACATCTGCTTATTAAAGCAGAGGGGGGTGGTGTTTGGGAGTGGGGGGTGGGGTGGGGGTGGAGAGTGGTTGGGGGGTGGGATGGGTGGGGGTTGGCGCTCTCCTAAAACATGTACTCAATATCAAAGGCCGAGATCCTTGAATGGGTCAAAAGCCTCTTGTTGAGTACACAGGCTTGGGGAAGGGATTACAGGTTGACGGTGCTTAGCCTACATGCAGAAAACTACACTGCTGTTTTGTCACCGGCAGTTCCCTCAGTTTTGATGTGAAGTGTGCACTTCCTTTTGAATCTTTTAAGCTTTAAAAGTACATTATATTTGATTTTTTTGGTAAACACAGGCTGCTTTTCCCCTTCTTCCCTTTGATGAACCTGATGAATGTTGTACTGGACTGTGTGAACTGTAGAAGAATGGCAGCAGTAAGGACATAATCAGGCGCATTAGGAATAAAACTGTTGTGTAAGCTTAGCATAGTTGATTTGCTGCCAATGTTCAACACTTAAAATGTTGGGAGAGCTGGAATGGAAGCAAACTGTTTATGCTTGCGTGTTAACACTGCAATTGATAGGACTATATATATCTTTAAAGGTGGCAAACTACATTCTTTCCATAAAATCTCATTTTGAGAAAGGACATTTAGAATTAATGAAAACCAGTGTAGTGTTTTTTTTTCCCCCCTTTTGTTCAGTCTGGGTTTAATCACTTATTTTATTATCACGTATTATCTCTTTCACAGAGTAGGACCAGCAGCTGAGGCTACCAGCTATTTCTAAACTGAACATAAAACTTGAAGGACAGGTGTTTAGAAAATGCAATGAAAAAAAAAAATCTCGTTCCTGGAAGCAAAAGTCTTTTTCGTCTTTAATTCATAGCAGCAACAACTGCCTGCTACCATGAAAACTCAATCAAAGGAGTTGTGTTTCACTGATGACGGAGATGAATTTATTTAATCGCAAACAGCAAAGCTGTAATAAAACGATAGGACATTTTTCAAGCTTTAAAAATAATTTGAAAACAGCCCATTCAGAGGAATGTAATAAGCAATGGGTTCATTAAATGAATGCTGACAGAAGCAAAAACTGAAAGTAGCTCACAAAAGAAAGAATAAAACTTCCCACCAAGAGAGTTTATATCAACCTCATTCCCGAGTGTTTGATTACAGTTTCATTAAAAAGTTACACAGGAATAATTGCTTACTGGACTGAATTTACCAGGCATCTCCTCCATATTCAATTTCCTACACTTTTAACAAATAGCTGAAAGAACTGAGCACAAAAAAAAAAGTCAGTTTGTGGTGTGATTCTAACTTTTATGTTCATAACTAATTGGCTGCTACCTGATTATTGTAGTTTTAATCTAAAAACACTTAAAAATCGTGAAAGAGAATTGCACAAATAACGCTCTCACGATCGCAAATTAAGTGGAGACTTTAATGTCACATTCTGTCCCAAATCTTTAACTGTACACCAAAGCAATGCTGCCATGCAACTAACAAGCCATTAATTCTACCTACTCTCTCTCTCTCTCTCTTTCTCTCTCTCTCTGTGTGTGTATGCGTATGTTTGTGTGGTGTTTGTAAATTGTGCAATAATATACAATTGCAGTTAAAGTGAATTCTGCCCATAACTGTGTGTAAATGTACATATTTAAATGAGAATGACATGCAGACAGCATTAGAGCCGTTATGCTGTTATGATCTTTTGTCAAGTAGTCGGCACAAGGAGTTGAGTAGTGCCCATTGTAAGCAATACATGCCTCATTCTGGAGAGGTGTTACTGTATTCAAGCCATAGTTTA
This sequence comes from Chanos chanos, assembly GCF_902362185.1. Taxonomy (NCBI): domain Eukaryota; kingdom Metazoa; phylum Chordata; class Actinopteri; order Gonorynchiformes; family Chanidae; genus Chanos; species Chanos chanos. Next base: position 40,355,271 of record NC_044498.1, on the reverse strand, counting down.
ATATAAATAATGCTTTATTATGTCTGTCCATATAACACACTACAGACTAACAAATGTATTTATCTTCGAATGAGAGGGGTAAAGGGACTGAGAGAGAGAGAGAGAGAGAGAGAGAGAGAGGGAGAGAGGGAGAGCGAGAAATGATCTGTAAAACAATATACTGCATAATTTTTTATGTAATTCTGCCTACAAGTTGACCAGTAAAGTATTTTTGATGCGATGATTAACCACACCATAGGGAAAGAGAGTGGAGTATATTTTCACTGTATCACTCCTTTTTCCTATCAGGAAATATTTTGAATTAACAGTAGTTAACTCAGGTGAGTCGACTAAATTAATAGCTCCTTACATGATGTTCAGCTCCCACTCAGTCAGATCCTCATTAAAATGACCTGGAATGTTCTGCAAGGTCACCACACATCACAAACCTCTCCAAATGAAGGCCAGATGTTTCTGAAAATGAATTCCAATAAATTATTACAGGTTGATTATCTGGCCTCCATCTCTGAGCAGAAAAACGTTTTCTTGGCTGAGGGATTACTCATCGTCTTAAGCAGATTTCCTTTCGATTACAGAGCGGCGTGTTTTCTAAATGGTGCCAGTACTGATGTGGTTTGCTGAACTCCTGGAATGGACCCGCAGAAACGACGGTAATAGGTTTGGGTGACTGGGCCTCCGTGCTTTCAGTTGGTTCTGAGGTATTTGTGCATCTCTCACACATGCCGACATGTGCTCTCAGACCATGGCCCCGTCCCCGGGGGCCACTCAGGGCACACTGAGGACAGTTGCTGGGTTGGCACTGCTTTGTCTGATTTAGTGTATTTTAGTTCAGGCAGAGATACAAATAGCCCTCGACACCAACACCTATTCGATAAAAAAAATAATCCGTGAAAACACATTGCGCTATACATGTAATATACATATATGTTGCTATTCACACATACAAACATATGTTTATAATGAATGGGACAGTGATGTTTTTCAGGTATTGTTTTTTAATTGAATTGGTGCCAACCTGGAGGGTATATTTATTGCAATTTATTATACAAGTGAGGTTTTTCTTTTTTGTTGTTGTTGTTTTTGCCACAATAGTGGCTAAAGAGCAGTTTGAGTGAAAGAGACTCCTGGGTTGTAATGTACTGTGCAACATTCCATTGAGGGAATTATACTGTTTACATGATGTTGTGGATCCAAAACCATTTCTAAAAATGTTTGAAGGAAAATTTTGGTCATTAGTGGAGAAACATGGTATGCTAATTCTCCAAAAACAGAGAGAGAGAGAGAGACAGAAAGAGAGAGAAAAGCATTTGTAAAGGAACAAGAATCAAAAACAACCTAGAACAGGAATAAAGCCAACAAAAACACAACACTAAACCAGTTATGTTGTGTTTCATTCATACATAGTTTTAAATCAGTACATTTTTCTCACTAAACTTGGTGCTGTGGTCCAGTCTCTAATTTTCAGTATTTTTAAATAAGAGCACAGTGTAACTTTTGTTACGGTGCTTTCACAGCTTAAACAAATTTAATCACAGGCTTTTGATTGACAGGAGGAAGCTTCACCACAAAAGCTTCATTCTGTCCATGAAGTTCAATCAACAGCAGCAGCTGTGGATGGATGGAGATGACTTAGTACAAAAATTACAACAAATACACTTACATCACCCTGATGCCTCTTTCTAACTCTGTTTACACTGTTATTGAGTTACGACATTTAGAAAAACATTCATTTTGATTTACTGCAACAGATGGCATTTACGCTTATTCTTTAAACAGACCTTTTTATCCTCAGTCTCATTTAAAATCGGTGATCACACATAATTTAAAATAACACGAGAATTTGCAATGTTAGTTACAACAAAGAAATCCTTGTCCAACTATAATATACCAATAGTTGACTATGTAAAGTAGACATACCAGAGCTTCGTATAGTCAGTGTGTGAATGATGAACAAAGAGAGATTGTATTTTATGTTTCTGGTGATTTCTAACTGTTAATCATTGCAGTGAGAGGAAGGCTTGTGGGAGGCTCTGATTGTTGGGTAATTGAACAATGATCAGAGAGGATTCGAGTTCATGACTGTGTGACAGAGAAGAAAAAAAATGAGAGAAAAAAACAGCAAAGGAGTGATAAATTGGAAGAGATTAATTTAGAGAACAAAATAACAAGACAGAGAGTGAGAATATGAAAAAGAGAAAAACAGAAGAAGAAAAAGCAACTGGAGAGAAAAGGAAGCGACCGAGTGAGCAAATAAGAGAGACAGAGAGAGAGAAAGAGAGAGAGCGAGAGAAAGAGCGGGAGAGAGGGAGAGAATGGTGTGTGTGTGTGTGTGTGTTTTGAGTGTGTGTGTGTGCGCGCGCGTGTGTATGTATGAAGCATGTTGTTCTCTACTCTCTGTACAGGTGGTGCGGGGTCCGAGCCCTGCAGGCTCTCTCTCCACAGGTGCTTATTAGCACATAGGAGCTGCCATATGTCCCAGCATCCACCACTGCCCTGAGGCTGTCCAATCAGGCCTCAACATAATCACCTCCCACCCGAGGAGACCCACACCCACTCCCAGTAACACCAACACATGGCGGAGCATTTAGTCTTGGGCAGCAGAGCATTTCACAACTGTTTTCTCTTCCTTTTTCTATATTCTCCACCACAACAACTTTTAAGTAATTTGTTCACTCCTTCCAGTCACTGCTCACCATACTCAATATGAGGTGGTGAGATAATTGCACTGGCTTCACGAAGAAAAAAATCACAAAAATAACGATAAAAAAGGATTTTCAGATTTTCTTTTTTTTTTTCTTTTGTGATAAAAGATGAAAAAAAAATTCAAGCTGAGGTTCAGGTATATATTTGCTACAAATGAACTTGTAACAGATGTCAGCTGCCTCCTCTGTTTGACTGCACCAGTGCAGAGAATGTTTCACACCTGGTCAGTCTGAGAGGAGGCTCTTGTCATCTTATCACCCCCTACCTCTGCACTGAGAGACATGTGAATGATTTGACTCTGAATATGTGTGAGTGTGTCAAGAGAAGGAGAGGGAGAGAGAGAGAGCGGGAGAGAAAGAGAGAGAGAGAGAGAGAGAGAGAGAGGGAGTTCACGACGTTTGAAGTGAGCATATGGTCGTTGAATTTGCATTTAATGCCCTTCAGATTAGGGGCGTTAACTCGTGCTAAACACCTCGCTCGGTTGGGACTAATTTGATGAGGTCATGCTGTGACCCCTGACCCCCACGGCCCCCCGCCCCACCATTCCGTGGCCTGTAAGTGAAACCAGCTGAGTAAAAGAACATGACTCTTGAGACTGTGTGGGGAGTGTTCCTACAATCCAACACACACAAACACATGAAGACACTCTCACACACACACACAGACATACAGGGATTAAAACATATACTAACATAGTTACTGAAACGACAGCAAGTAGACTAACACAGGGACCACAAACCCCTTACTGCTGCACACAGGCACTGAACACATTTGTCTCATTAAGTCCAGTTACTCCTGTGTCACTTTCTATGTCCATTTTGATGTTTGACTGAAGTATCATATTTTGCCAGGGCAAAAAATGTAACAGTCTCAAAAGTTGTGAGAGTTGTGAAAGCTTAATGCTTCAAATAAATTTCTCAAATTTTAGATGTAACCATGTCTTTGTCTTTTAGAGACGATTTGATTTTGAGATGTGCTTAGGAAGATGTAGTGGGGTTTATTGGAAAACACAGTTACCCAGTATAGAGAGACACCAAAGGACCGCTCAGTACTCCAACAGGAATGAAACATGCCCAGGTCTCATTGGCTCTCATTTACATGAGAGCATTTTTCATAGAATCTCAGCACAGATTGTGGTTACTAATCACATACACACACACACACACGCATGCACACAGACGCACACGCACACACACACGCACACACACACACACACACACACACATGCACATGCACACACACACACACACACACACACACACACACACACACACACACACAAATGCGCACGCATGCAGAAGCAGCTTTTATACACTTGTGGAATGTAAGTAAAGAGGCCGCCACTAGAGCAGAGATCAGGCCTGTGTATTCAGGCAGGGCAGACACTGAGAGGGCTCTAGACAACACACACACCGCTCTGAGAGCCTGGTTTTGGTAACCTCCAAGGCCAGGGGGGTGGTGAGGGTCCCACTGGAGAGCCCCTCTCATGTCAAAAGGGGAAAAAGCGTTTGAGTTTAAAGACATTTCCGGCCCCTTTTGATCAGTTCACAAGTTACAGTCGCAAACTCAGGCTTTTTTTTCATGCAAATAGCCAACCCTCAAACGCAGCGGCAAAATAAGGCTCTTTGGTCTGTTCCTTAATGGGGCACGTTCGCGCTGTGAGAAATTGCAATGCCAAGGACTCAATGGCGAGTCCACTCAGAGTGCTGAAAACCAGCCGGGGATGGACAGGTGTGGAGGCTACCCTCACATAGCAGGCCCTCTTTCTCAGTAAAGGGGTACATACACTCACCCATGAAAAGAGAAGGATGAAGACTACGCGGGCAACATTTCGGACAGCCGCAGTGGCCGGTAGGTCTGATAATGCCTGAATGGACCTGTGAAACTGATAGAAATTAGGTGAAAATGAAATATTAAGATTACTCTGAGGCTGAAGGATTTCAGTGGAGCTGGAGCTGTCTGCCCTGTTGTGAGAACTGTTCATAGGTTTTAATTGACAATTATTCTGAGAAAGATAGCAAAAAAAGATTTTAAATAATAGACATTCGTATTGGTTCAGAGAGCAGTATTTTTTTTTTTTTATTACTTTTCTGACAAATTTAATTGCTTTTAAATGTTATTATCTGTTTTACTTTGATCCTTCAATTCAAATTGAAACTCTGTCATAAATTAACCATTAAATCACTGAGCGTTCTCAGAAACAGTTATGAAATACTTCAAAAGTCATTAGATATAAATAATAAAAAAAGACTAGCAAAGTCTGACAGATGTTTCAGTAGTTTTGCCAAGCCTTGTGTGAAGAACATATTTACAAACAACAACAACAACAACAACAAAAATAAGTATCTTCAGGTCATGACCTTAAGCAAAACTGGGTTAGCTCTGTGTTGCCAAAGAAACTTGAATGGGGAAAATGGTCTCTACTGGCTTTTAATTACCAGTCTGTTCCATGCGTATGGTGATAGAGATTGTCAACCAGTGAGAGAGGAGAAAATGGAGGGATAGAGCTAAACTCTCCTGAAGGTCATGTTCGGAACAGAAGCTCCAACAATGGCTTCAATAATCCGTCCCCTTCCAACCCAATCCAACCCGGCGGCCTGACGCTTGGAGGGGGACGAAAGGACCAAGCCTCCTCTTCCTCACCCGGCGTGTTAGGCTTCTGAGAGTGTCTGGATAATCTGCCAATTAGCACCAATTGTGGAGGAAGGTTTTAATGTGCTGCTCTGTATTTTTAAATACCGTTTAATTTTTCTCTCTCTCTGGCACAATCGTGATTGTCAGCACTCGTCTGCTTCTTCTCATTTAAAATAAAAGAGTTGGGGGTTTTAATTTGGCATTAAGGAGCGTGGAATATGCACTGCCAGAGGAGCGATTGTTATTTGGAGTGAGGGAGAAAGAGAAAGAGAGAAAGAGGGAAAGGGAGAAAATCATTTTAAGGGGGCTACTGTGAAGGACTTGTTTGAACAGGCCCTAAGCTTGGCAGTGCACTGAGGAGAGGCAGTGGAAAACTAGGCTCTGTGGGCAGATAAAGTGTTGCCTTTGCTATTTTGGCTCCTGTGGTCCCAGAGTTGGGTGAATTTGGATTAGGCAAGTTCATTACATTACCCTAATAGTGGGATAAGACCAACTTATCCTTACAGTGTCCAAAAGTGCCAGGCATGCTGCTCTGCACTGGTACTCAGAGCTAATACTGTATGGTTATGTTGATGGCTATCTAGACGGAGACAAACGTAGAAATAATCCTCAATCTCTGAGATACTTTTTTTTTGGACAAATATATTGTAATTGTTCTGTGCTCGCTTTTCTTTGTAGTTATTTTGTTAAATTTTGTTTCATGTACTTTTCCCCCCTTGTTACCACTCATCTTTTAGTGCATATTTACAGGATGAGTAAAGTATAAACTCAACATGTCGCGCATGTGTTTTCATCAAGGGATGTAATTCACCTTCACAATTTCAATATCACTCCCAAAAATCACGACTGTTGTTAAAACAGACAGCCTCTTAGCTAACACCTTCAAGATTACTGCAGTAAAATGACAATAATTAGCCTACTATGCGGGGATTTCCAGAAGGGGGAGGTTGTGCCGCTAGTAAATGCTACTCTCTAATTTAAAAACGACTACCTAGTATCCATTTTTAAGACCTCTCCTTTGAGTAGGAGCATTTTAAAAGGTCACAACAGTCAAAACCATGTTGCAGCACTCTGGAAATGTATTGCTGACACAAAATAAAATGAATTTGTCCAAATACTCAGATTCATCCATGTATGTATTTTTGGATGTAGGCTACAAAGTGTGGGATATTACCCTCAAATAATTATTGCCTGCGCTTTAAGTTAATGTTAGAGGGCAGTGATTTGCATTTTTTGATGACTGTATAGTCCTATGCTGTTATCTCAAATGATTCTTTTCATGTAGCAATTGCAATACGTCCACAGGCTTTAACTGTATTTGATCCCTAAATAGTTAGTTAAGCAATTCTCTAAAAGCAAGTCAAATTTTTTGTTTCCTTGAAATCAGTAACCACCTGTGAATATAGCATAGTGCTACCTTGTTTTCTTAGATACTTTAACTCGCAGATACACCCAGATTTGATGTATTTGTGAAATATAATTACTGCTGATGTTTCCAGATGTCTGATAATTAAAGAGGCTCATTTATATGCACAAAATTCAGTTTTTGGATTTTCTGTTATATTCCATTTCAACTTTCCTATTTTTTTTTCTTGAAACCATCCTTGCCTGTTACCTGAAGCAGTTGCATTACTCATACATTATAATTTGCTTCTTAATTACAAGTTTATAACCAGGTGATTTTTCATGCTATCTGCCCAAATGAACGATGGCCTCCATATTTCATCCTAATGGTAAAAAGTCAGTGAATCTAGCCGGATGTGAACAGATTACCTACGAAACGCATCTGCTTTGATGTTGACTGTCCAGACCAATTAAGCCTTAGGCTCTTGTAGTACTTTCAGTCACTCCAGTATCCAAGGCTGCTTTCAGGTGCTCTCTCATCCAACTGTCTGATGTACTGGTCATGAAACACACCCTGAGGAACAAAAATGAAATACATTTTTTTTTGTTCAAAATGAAGTGAAGTCACAAGCTTGTTTCAAGACAATTTATGGAGACTTAAATATGTTAGATGCAATTAGTGTTGCTTTTTCATATAATCTAAGTCAGGCATAATGAGACTAAACTAAACTTTATTCAGCAGTAAAGAATTCTTTTTTTTTTTTTGCTCAACTTTGTGCACTGTTGAAAGAAAATACTTTGAAAGCTTTATCAGTAGTGACAAGTAAGCTGTAGAATTCCAGGATAACTAAAAAATTAAAAATAAAACAAACAAGCAGAAAACACAAACAAACAAATGAAACAAGACACATATGTATATATTTAGTGTAGAAGTCAGCATATTTCCTCTCTTTTTGTATTGTGTTCAGGTGAGTGGGAAAAAGTTTGAACAATGCCAAAAAAGTATGTATCTATTTTTTTGGTCAATATATTCTGAACATCATGCTTTTCGGAGCATCTTTAAGGAACAGAGCCTCTTTCTTCACTCTAAGCACTCACATTCAGGTCTGGCTTTATCCATTATATGCTCATGAGAATGGAATCCACTGTCCAGAGTAGCACGGTTTAGCTTAGACTGGGCCAAAGGTAGCCAAGAGGGCAGTAATTAATTGTCAATTGCTTTCCTTTATAGTGCTAATTTGGGGTCAGGCTTTGGGCTCAAAGGCCTTGGCCGCAGCTGGCTTGCACTGCATCTCCACTGCCGCTGTTTGTATTGCCGGAGTGAAAACAATCCTCTGGCTGTTCCCTTTAGCCGGCTGGAATGACCTTGCCCTTGGGCGACACAGCCCTGGCAGCTGGGGTGGGTATGCGGACCTGCAAGTGCTGTTTTTGGGACATGGGTCCCCCCTTCCTATACCATTAGTCCTTCTCGCAGGTGTGTGAAAGGAGGTGTGTCTGTTTTAGGATCCTGTCCACCCTTTCCAGTGTTTATTTACCACAGAGTGAAAACACAGAGGGGCTCATTGCTCCCCTGTCTCTAGCATCTGACCTGGGCTCTCCAAATAACAGTCTGATCCCCAATCCAGCCTTTAACTCCACTCTGAGAGGGTCATCTCCAGTTCTAGCCTGTAGAACAATGGCTCAGTGAAGCAGTGACTACCTCATTACATGCAGATGCTCCAGACCTCAGAACTGCTCTGAGCTTCACTACATGAGCGGACATTCCACGCACAAATTGTTTGTTTCTATTACAGAAGTGAAATATGTCCAAATATGTCTATTTGTTCAAGTTTACTGTGCAACAACCACTTTTTTTGAAGGCACGCAATGATGAGTGTTGTACAGATGCCATAACAGGTTCCAAAAGCGGTCACATCATTTTAGTGGTATGTAAGAGTATAACATGATTGTGTGAATTCTTGTTAAATGTGCGTTTGGCAGTGTATTTCACTTAAATTCACGTCTAAATTACGACTAACCTTCTTTTCTGTAATAATTCAAATTTCTGTCAAAGGGAGCAGAAATTCAGAGTTTGAGTCTCTGACATGTACACACCCCTCCAGCTCCACCGATACAGTCTGGACCCCTTCACTGCCACCCCCTGATATCTTGTGCGTGCCCTAAACGGGGGTCACATGATGTATGTTGAGAGATGAAGGCTGGAAAGGAGCAAATGAACATGAAGAGTCCAAAGAATCAAAATTACAGAAAGAAAGGAAGAAAGAAAGAAAGAAAGAAAGAAAGAAAGAAAGAAAGATTATCATGTTATGCCGGGAAACGAAACGGACAGAGTAAATACTTACACATTCACACACAGTACTTACCTTGAACATGTCTGACAATCATGAAGCCTCTCTGAAACACCCTCAGCACTTTCACAGCACCCCACTCCTTGTGCTGGGGTTTTCAGAAGACAAGGACGATATTCTTTTCCTCTGTGTTTCCTGTAAATGTTTGTCTCTGCCTTTTTCTCCACTTCCTGCATTTAGTTTGAGTAAATAGTGCCAGTCTGGGGTCCACCTGCTTTTGGGTGCTTGAGAAATTGACTTTTCCTGAAAAGTCCCTCGACCTTTGACCTCCAAGGGGCATTGGCCTCCTGTGTGGCCAGTCTCCATTGACCTCCTAATTATTACAAGGCAGCTCCTGGCCCACTAATACTTGGTTTCCGGAAATCGCCCTTAAACAATCAAATAAACGCATATGTACGGAATTTGCCATGCCTTTGGGCCTGAGAGAACCAAAGTGGGAACTCCATACAATCTGGCACTCTGTTACATGTACAAACACACATTTACATTGATGGTTACGCACATCTAAGAATATGAAACATTTCTTATCAAACATCGTATATTACCTCGCGTAGGCGGTTGTAAACATATGATGCATTATAAGTTATACTGTAATAATTTAAGTAAACAAATATTTACAAAAGACTGGTAATCTTCAATTACACCTAAACACAGCACAATAACAAGCTTCTCACAAACATCATCTTGGAGAATTGAGTATATCAAAAAGAAAGCATCAATTTAGCTGCAAACATAAAAGCCTGTTTAGATCTGTCATCCCCCGGAATAATGCTGCATGTGGGTTTCAACGGCGTTTCGAATGATTCCCATGTCATTTAGGACCTCTCGCTGAGACGTTTTAGCCAACACTTTCTCTCCTCGCGGCCGCAGGCTCTCCCCCGAGGAAGATTTGGGTCAAGTGCTCACTCCACATAGGGAAAGCTCTGGCATATTACAGTAAAAGTGTCCTGGGGAGTGGTGAGATTTTGATGCAGCATTGACATAAATGGGCTTCCCTGAGCAGAAATTAAACTGAAATTATATACCACTTTCAGTGGGGCACACGTCCAAGTCAAAAAACTCGCGTTAGAGGGAGATTTGCAGTCACAGATGACATTTTGGTGATAAGATGCGATGTTTATGTCATCTTAGTGAAATAAGGAGACATTTGTCATTGTGGGGTTTTTTTGGTGTCTAGTGTCTGACTCGATCTAATTCTCCAAAAGTCCAGTATGAAACATTATTCCTGATGACATGACACAAAAGATGGTATATCTCAGAGATGTATTGTTTGAAAAGTACCATCAAATTATTTTACGGAGAGACAAAATAGCAAATGCTCTCTTAAGTAAATTCAGATGTCAAGTGACATTCAGAACCTGTCCCATAAATGTCACATATGGTCAGAAAAAAAACCAGATTGTCTTTGGGCTTTACATTCTTTAGTGTCATTATGTCAGCCTTTCCTGCCCAAAATGAGCAGTTCCTAAGATCAAATATGCGTACAGAACCACAAATATGTGAGGACAATAATTTGTAAATGAATATAATAATTTATATATATTTACATTCTGGCAGTAAGTTACTTTAACGATCACAGGAATTTTGGGTTGAGGAAGCACATCAAGAAGCAGACCTGGTTTAACCGTCTCAATGATTTGTAGTTTCATTATCGAAGTGCAAGTTAAAATTCCCTTGAAAAAAAAAAGGAAACAAAAAAAAAAAGAAAAAAATAGTTTCTGCTTCGGAGAGTTTGCATTACTCTCTCTGGGTGTTAAGATTTTTTTTTTTTTCCCTCTTGAAGAAATCTGCGTCCATGTGACAAATTATCTGATTAGCAACAGTGTTATTGCACAATCAGTGAGTGAAACATGCATCCTGGAGAATGGTCCTGTCTTCTCTCTCAGGCCCTACAGAAGTCCAACATTAATATTTATGATTAATTTCTTATACCCTTTGGGGTCCCCAGTTATGAAGCTATATGTTTAACTGTATGTTTACCCAGTTGCATCATGGGCCACCATCCTTTAAGTTGACAATGTTTTTTTTTTCTTTCTCTTTCTAGAAAGGGATTTCTAATTTTTTTTTCTTTTTTTTTTCTCCTTTGGACTGTTCTGTCCCTCTTCTAGTCAAAGCACTAGCCCCAGACACAGGGCTTAAGAAGCTTTCCAGCCACTCTCTGATAGCAGCCCTTCACTTTAAGATTACTCCCCAGGAACAAGGTCAACCAGGGAGCAGCCTGCCCAACTGACCCAGCCCAACAGGTCACCAGGCACACAGACATGGCGGATCGCAGGCCACAAGCAATGGATTAATAGGAAGGTAAAATTACATTTCTCTAAAATTATCTTCTCTCTGTCTTTTTTTTTCTTTACCTGGTCTGTCAAGCCTCCCTTTCTTCCATGCATTAATCCGTTTCTCTCAACCTTAAATTCAGGTGTTGTTTTTCAAGGGTTGGGGTGGGGTGTGGGGGTCCCAGAAAGGGGAGGGGGGGGTAGTGGTCCCAGGGGGGCTTGGAGTTTGATGATGTAATGAGACAACTTTAGGAATTCCGAGCGAGCTTTGAACAGCCGTAAATTGGGTCGGGAGCGAGTTCTAAAGAGCCTCCAAGGTCAGCTGGTGTGGGAACCGATGCTTCAGCCAGGAGAGAACGGAAAAAGGGAATGCATATCAAAGGCACTTAAAAGCATGGAAGCCACGGTCATCTCTTCGCTCTTATTTTTCCTTG
>NC_044498.1:39898535-40038535 GCF_902362185.1 Chanos chanos | reverse complement strand
TCAGACAATTATTCTCCCTCGCCAATGCTGGCTCCCCTGGAAGAGAGACAGAGGAAAAAAAAAAAAAGAGGAGAGACAGAGTTAGGCACAGTACTTGAATAAAAAATTACTCTTGGCAAAAATGAATTTGCAACTAAGGACAAAGAGGGAGATACAGATAAAAACAATGAGAGAGAGAGAGAGAGAGAGTTGGGGGAAGTAGAAAAGGAGAGGGAGAACGAAGGAGATGGAGCATTGAGGGTGAGAGAAATGGTATTTTTAAAGAAATTTATTCTCCCAGAGATGCAATCAGTAGATAAGAATGAGGAAAGTACATAAAAAAAAGAGAGAACAAAACGCACAGAGTAAGACTTTTTTTTTTCTGTCTAACAGAGGGAAGGTCAAACAGAGAGACAGAGAGAGAGAGAGAGAGAGAGAGAGAGAGAGAGAGAGAAGGTGAAAAAGAATGGAGAGGGAGAAAAAGAGCCATGATGTTATTTCCCAAAAATAGCCATTAAGCAGTGGCTGAGTTGCCTGTCAATGCTAAACGCTCCTTCGCCGACACTCCTCTCTTTTGTGCTGCCAGAAATCAAACGGGGCATTTTCTCTGGTACACCTCGGGCCAAACAAACATCACGAACCAAACGACGGAGTCATCAAAGAAACGTGCGTGCTGTTCTCCGTTCAGCTGTCCACGCTGGCTAATTACCCGCATTCTTCCCTCATCTCTCCATTAATTAACATTTCTGGAGACTTTTTAGAAAATGGAGCAACAGCAGCAGTTTTGGCTTAATGAGCTCCAATTAAAAGCAGAGGAGGCTGGAGGAGAGCCATGTGGAGAGTGTGTGTGTCTGGGTGTGTGTGTGTATGTATATATAGGAATGTGCATTCGTGTGTGTATGTGCATGTGCATGTGCGTGTGTGTGTGTGTGTGCGTGCCTACACCCTTCTCTCTGTGTTAATAAGGTCCTCCATCCCTGAAGAAACTGATGAGTACATATTTGAGTCTTTCCTAGGCACATGTCTGTGTCTGTTATCTGTCTAAACATACAGCTCAAAGCCAGCTCATTTGTGTTGTGTTGTTCATTTAGATTTATATGAGACTTTAAGAGTGTATGTGTGAGTACGTGCTGTTCTTGTCACACTGCAGCCAGCAGTGGATCACTGCCACAGTGGGGATGACTTTTGACCTCGAGCAGAGAACTGTAAGACGACACCATTCAGATCCACATACACACACATAGACAGTATCCATAGACAGACACGCACACATATGTAAACACAGCACACACAATACGACCTGCCACACACAGAACACACAGTATCCTCATGCAGCACACACACAAACACTGTTCATCCAAACCACAGTCCAGCTAAGAGTCCAATAGACTAGAGCCCTGCCAAACCAACAGTCTCAAAAAACTCCTCAACACTGCTTACATACTTTTACACTCTCTCTCTCTCTCTCTCTCTCTGTGTGTGTGTGTGTGTGTGTTGGTTGCAGTTTGACAGGTTGCAAATATATCATGTATCAAATTCCTGCCTCATCCCTTCACATAGTTCTGTGTCTCTTTCCTGTGAGAAAGAAAGGAGATGGAACCGAGAGAGAGATTGAAAGAGAGGAAGGGAGGGTGAGAGAGAGAGAGAGAGAGAGAGGGAAAGAGAGAGACTGAAAGAGAGGGAAAGAGAGGGGGGGGGAGAGAGTGTGTAGTGGTTAAGGACAGTAAAGTCACTTCTTTTGTCCTACTGTGGCCCAACTATCTGCAATGACATCTGTTAATCTGGATGTTATTGTGTGTGTGTGTGTGTGTGTGTGTGTGTGTATGTGAGAGAGAGTGTGTGTGTCTGTCTGTCTGGCAGATGGCTCCGTCACTGACCCCCATATCAATACACAGTCCCCATGTGCCTGATCGCAGATGCACACAGACACACAGACACACTCACACGTGCTCACACGCACACATACACACACACACACACACACACACACACACACACACACACATACGCGAACAAATATAGCCAGTTCCCATACACAGTCTACTCTGCATCCCATGGCGGAGAGAATCCCTTACTGCCCTGAGAAACACACACACACAGACACACACACACACACATACACACACACACACAGGGGCCATCTGGTCTCATGGCTACGGTTGCAGAGGCCCACGCAGGGTCTCTTGTTTCCGATACAGCCTCAAATTGATTAGTGTCGCCTGTTTCTTCCTACACCCATCTCTAATTATCAATTATCAGGGGTGTTTGACCTCCCTTGCCAGAGAGAGGAATAAAAATGAAGAGAGAGGATGGGAGGAGGAGGGTGCAGGCTTTGTTCACAGCAGAGTCTTATTTCCTTTTTTTTTCCCCCCTTTTAATTTGGGGAAATTCACAAACCTTTAGCTGTACCTCGGAATTTCCCTTTCTCAGTCAGTTTGTCTTTGTCTGTTGTTTCTGTGACTTGAGACATCTTATCATCTTATTACAGTTATTTGTTGGTTTTGTAAAAACCTTTTTAATGTGGTGTATATAATGTGGATTTTGAAATGTAAAGTTATGAGCGCCACGAATAGGTAGAAGCTTAGATTACCACGTGGTATGTTTGGTGCGTCATAAGAACATTTTACAAAGATTCAAACGTATGTTAAATTTGCTAACACATTTTTCTTTCTTTTTCTGGCCAGATTTCTTCTCATTTCCCAATCTTTTACTCCAGTTTGCTATTCTGTTCATCACTCTCTCTCCCTCTCTCTCTCTCTCTGTGTATTTATACCCATAGTATTTAAGGGTCAGCATAGTGAGTACTCTCAACTGGGGGGGGTCCAGTGATGTCTGGCTCCACAGAGTTTTCATTGTTTTAATGGGTCCACAGTGAACACATCAGGCAGAAATGAATGGAGAGAGGAAGTCTTGTGTTTTAACCTTTCTGTTTTCTTTTTGCTTTTCTTGTCTTTAATAATCTGTCTGTTTTTCGAAATAACGTCCCAGTGCAATAAAGCCACATAGCACAGCAGCCAATACCATAACTCAGAAACCCTGGAATTGATCCCTACAGCACTAGTATTTCTCTCTCTCTCTCTGTCTCTCTATCTCTCTCTCTCTCCCCCCTCCCCTCATGATAAAAGTTGCATATGTGAGTTGTCTGTCCCGGGGGAGTGTGCTGTGCTGTTATGGAGAGCAGTGGTTCTTCTCTCATATTGCATTACAGGGAGATGAATTTGTGCTGGGGCTGGTTTCATTACCAATCAGCCAGAGTGGTGATGGGCTGGAGAGGAGAGACTTCTGGGATCAGCCCTGGAGCAAACACCAGGGTCCTGGACCCTTTAATAACAAACACACACACACACACACACACACACACACACACTTTTTAGCCTATAGTCACAGATGGATATGCTCCTCACTAACATGGTGTGTGCTGATGTGAATTCTCATATATATTCAGCTCCACATTCCCACTGTACTGTCACACTGATTTACTGGAGGGACTCTAGCAAGCCAGTGTATCACGGAGCCAAACACAGCATTGGGCAAACGAATTGTCTGTACATAATTAGTCCTTTTGGTGCCATTTCAGAGTGGATACACTGGGAGACTGGGAGCTTTATCACTGAAATCAGATGTGGACCTTGGAGTTTAAAGTACTGTCACATTTTCCCAGAGGGTTTTTTTTTTTTTTTTTTGGTCAGTATGAGTTGTGCAATGTCTGTTCAAGAGAGGAAGACAGCAGGGCTGTTCTCTTTCCTCTTTTTTTCCTCCACCAAAATGCTGCTGTGGTTCTTTTTGAGATGCTGTGTTTTGTGAGAAAGCATGCTGTTTCTTGTTCTAACCCTTTCTGTAGAGTTAAGGCATACCAGGTTCAAAGCTGTCATGAGTGATTGCAAATGTAGTAAACACGGCTATAAAAAGAAAAAAAAAAAAAAACTTGAGTTCCTTCATTATGTGTTCCACCTTAGCCAAAATCCAACCTACAATTTTACTGCTATTCACAGTCCGAATTACAGGGGGGGATTGGGGTGGTCTGACCCCCCTATTTAAGACTTGGACCCCCCAGAAATAATTGATGCCCCCCCCCCCCACCCCGATTGTCATTGTATAATTCGCACTCTCCTGCTTTTGAAACTACCCAACAGACCTAAGCCTGAATGTTCCTTGTGGACCATCTGACCAACATGCCATAAAAACTACAAGAGCTTGAACACTGATCTTTGTGTAGTTACAGCACAGATCTAGAGTTACAATGACTGGTTCTTACATTATAGTATAGCTATAGCTGACTCTGTGCTTTTTCCTTATAAATCTTGTGCGCAGGAACACTGCTATGCTAAAAGACAGATGAAGCAGTCTGTTAGACGAATAAAATTATGTGTGCTGTAACACTGATGAAACGGGTATTAGCGGCAACAGGCGTTGGCGGAGCTTGAAACACCTTGATTAGAGAGAGTGAATACCGGGGTAAGAGACCGTCCTGTGGGGTATAGAGTAAAAGGTCACAGATTTCACCAAGCAGAGTCACTAAGTGACAGCCCGAAGAGCCCCCAAAGCTCCCGCGAGCTTCCGACGCACTCTGGTTTCACGACGGCCCCACAGATCTGTCAGTCAAATGTCAAAATTGTCAATCATCACGCTGAGCTCCTGTCACTGGCCCATAGAGAGCAGAGAGGGGATGGAGGTGGAGGTCAAAGGTCATGCCCGAGAAAAGAGTCTTTGCCCAGTGCATAACCTGTCAAAACGACATCAGTAAGAAAATGCTAATCCTTCTCAGAGACAAGAGAGGCAAGTGAGAAAAGCCCACAAACTCATCTGTAAACATGAAGGAGTGTGTTTTTGACAAATTAAACACAAATACTGTGGATTTTTTTTTCTTCCTCAAGAAAAAAATAAAAAATGACAGGATACCTAAAGCTGTTTACAGGAATTAACAGCTTTGTAGTTGAGTCAGAAACAGAAGTTTGAACACTCACTATGGCTGAAGCACTACACATCAAACACACCACTCACAGAGGCCACACACAGGATCATGCCAAAGGAAATCCATCTTCAAAAGCAAAATCCAATCCAAAATTATTCATTCTAAGCCGTCATGACGGTGTTGGACTGTAATCCCTATTCTAAACAGCTCCCTGTTTTAAATCAACACCCTACGCACACAGGTAAAGAGTAAACAATTCACCTTACTCTCTTTTATTATTCAAACTTTTAAAAGGCACTATGTTAAATAAACATAGAATCAAAGCGTTGAATGTATCGTCAAACCAACGATGCTACATGGAGACGGAGAGTTACTTGGAGTTAACTGTCATGTTCGCGTCTCACTTCTCAGACAGTTAGTTAAACGTCACACATTAATATGACATTACATCAGTCCCCACAGTGTTCCTACCTGATGAAACCTGTCAATCAAAGTGCTCGGGCAGAGAAGGGGTATATCCTAAAGGCAGCCGAGACTTTATTTCGTTAGTTTAGAAAACACTGTGATGAGAATTTGACAGACAAGCTTGATCTCACTAGATATTTCTGCAATCAATGTGTCTGTGTATCAAAGGTACTGTAAGATGTGACAGTAAGTGTACAGAACATAGGCTTCTTGCTTAGATAAAAGCTCCCATTACTCTTTGTAAATACAACACCAATGTCAAAGTTTAATTACTTAATTAAATTAAAAAAAAAAAAAGTGTTTTCAGCACATAATGAATTTAGTTCAGCACAAAAGTTTTAGCCCCCAAAGACCCAATTTCTCTCTCAAAAGTTATTTATTTGTTGTGAAAAACAAACCAACCCTGACTGTCACTTTGTATAATTGGTTGGGAAGATGCTGAGTGGTATTCACAAAGCATTGTAGACCACGGGTTTTGATTGATGAGGTTCATTTTCTAAGCGCTGTCTTCGACACTTAAAGTGCATATGACCCAGTTCTTTGGGCTATACGTTTTTAATTTAACATCCACCGTGCCAAAGCCAGGCCTGAAGATGGATGAGACCTGCTACACAATTCCTGGCAGGTAGATCTCAGACATAGAGCAAAAAAAAAAAACAAAAAAACACTTGGGCTTGGCAAGAGTTTTAGGGAAGAGAAGAAAGGGGGAGTGGGAGATGAGAGAGAGAGAGAAAAATGCTGAACACTGGGAGGGAACATGCGTGTGTGTGTGTGTGTGTGTGTGAGAGAGAGAGAGTGACAGAGGGAAACCTTTTTGAAGACATATTGCAGTTCACAGGACTAATTGCAGGAGAAACGTGTCCTCAGACTCAGTCACAGAGCAGTCTGTAGACTAGAGAAAAGGCCTCCAGCACAGATCATTTAAAAATACACCAGCAACCACCCATCCCTGTTCTAAGTGCTTAAATAAAATTACTCTTTTGTTCTGATTTAGAGAGCTTTACAAATACGACAGTCTTACTGCCTGGCCTGCCAGAGCAGCTAGTTCTTCTGAAACACTAGCAGTGGGTGAACTGTTTGAAATCCCAAATGAGAATTAACATAGGGAAATCTTGAATCCAAGATGTACTGGGAGCTAAGGCAGAGAGGTGAAAAAAACTGTTGGTCGACTTCACATGGGTGCAGGGCGTCTTGTCATGACCAGTGCATATACTAGTACATGGAAGCTGTGGTTCCAAATTTAGGCAAAAGAAAGTAACATATTCAGCAAAAAGGGAACAGCATTGAGGAAGGTGAAGGTATACAGTGAATGAGGTTTTATTGAACAAGTGTGTAAACAAAGGAGCTTACTTGTGTCCTATGTCCACATGATTACTTCCCCTTCTGATCTTTCAACCCTATGTTTAGAGCCAATGTTTACAGTTTCACCACTCAAACAGTACACAGAGTACAGGGCACTAGGTGAAGACTCTGTTATCAAGACCCATTAGCATTCTTCAGTTTTGTAATGAAAGTGAGTGCAGACTTAAAACATTACCACACACATTAGGAAATCATATGCATATGAATGATTCAGTCACCTGGTTTTAACACTATGAGCGTGTGTGTGTGTAGGGGGGGGTTAAAGAACGAAAGAAAGAAAGAAAGAAAGAAAGAAAGAAAGAAAGAAAGAAAGAAAGAAAGAAAGAAAGAAAGAAAAGGAAGCTGGCCATAGAGGCTCTTGCTCTGAGTGAGGTCACTTGAAATCCTGATGAGTCATGTCCTGTATGAAGAGACTGAGCTATAAAGTGAGGACATCATTTTCTGTTGAATGCAGCACTGACTGCAAAAATAAAAAAAAGAAATAAAAAAAAGAAAAAAGAAATAAAGCACAAGTCCTTTCTGAGAGATGAAAGCAGGCAGACAGTACACCTGAGGTTGAAACATGGTTTCAGCGGACCTTGCAGAGATGATGTATGTGTATTTTTCTCTGTTTCGTCAGAGTTTGCCTAACTGCCAGCTTTTACAAACCGGACTCAGTGGGAGAAAGTCACTCACAGAGAATGGTTTGTTTTAGCTTTCACTCATACCATTATCATAAACTCCTACGTTCCTTTTTTTGTGTGATAAATATCTCTCCACGTGCAACTATCTCTCCAGCTGCACCTCGACAAGACTGAAGTAGCGTTTTCAGCTATCATTTCACAGTATCTCTGACAGTCCATTCTCACACAGGGAGACAAAAGACTCAGACCGTTGGATGAAACCATAAGAGATGGTTTGGTATTAAGAGTTTATGGATGGAAAAACAGTTGTAAGTGGTCTAGAAATGCCCATTTAAAACGTGACTGCACCGTTTAAAACTGCGACTGCGTGGCTTTGATCTGTACTTAGAGCTAAGTGGTCCAACAAGTGATGTATATTTAAAGACTTGGAATGTTACTTACAGTAGTGGTGGAGGGTATAAGAGTATTTAATCAAGCCTGTATGTGTGTGTGTGTATGTGTGTATATTGCCTGCCTATACATGGATGTGATGGCTGCTTTAATCATGTTTGCTATGTGACCTGTGTGTTTGTATGTGTGTGCACGTGTCTGGCTCTGATTATGGTCACGCATGATTATGGTCTCTACACTGTGATGTATGCGTTTGCGCGCTGCATTAATGGTAAATAGTGAGCCCCAGTAATGGACTGTATAAAGGAGAAAAACTTCTGGTTCAGCAGTTGTCACCGTGTGCTTGGCAGTGAGAAACTGACTCTTGCGAACAGATCAATAAACTGGTAGTTCTCTTCTAGATGAACATGCCAGAAACACAGCTGGAGATTTGTGTTCATCAACAAGCACCGAGTCAGTCGATTCCCTCACACACCTTCATATAATCACTCCCTGCTAAATACAGTTTAGGATTATTACAAACAACTCAATGAACCTTGCTTGATTCTCCAAATGACCCCTCACAGTGAGCTGCACCATTGCTGACAGGGACCACATACAAACTTTATGGGAAGACCAGAGTTTTATAGTGCATTCATGTGTTAGTGCACTGTTCTGAGGACAGACACCAGACCATAGCCCTTACCCCATCTAGACACCTCACATATCCCTATACTAGTGCTGGGCAGTATACTGGTTTAAATTTCCCAAATGGTACGATTTTTTCATATTCCACCATACCGTAAGACTGTTGAAACAACAGCTGTAACGCATCAATAAGCAACAAATGACACAATATTGTTTGCCGGTAGAAGCGCTGTGGAGCACTGTGCAGAGTTCATTGAGAGGGGACTCCTATTAACTGTGCGTACCCTTCCTGCTGTTATAACTTTACAACACAACAATTAATGAACCACAACTTACTCTGTTTAACAGGGAAACACACCATGGCACACAACAATTTGTGACACATAAACGATTTGTGACACTAATAGTTGTATGTTTACAAAATTACACCGCCGAACGGCATGCTGGGTACAGTTTGCTAGCTAGCCAGGTAGCATAGCAATCTGTTGACAGCTGGGAGAGTCTCCGTCCCTGCGATGGATTAAAGACCAGAAAACAGAGATGGAGGATGAAAAAAGTGAGACCAGAGATGCACTAGAAAAACCTGTGCCCAAGAGAGAGGAGCTGTGTCTGCAGTTTGGAAGTTTTTTGGTTTTAAAAAGCCCGGCGCAGACAAAAGACTCGTCCCCACTAAACCGGGTAAATCTGAAAATGTAGATTTTATGAAAAACGTTCTCCGTGGAAGTTTAGGTCCGTTTATAGTGTTTATAGAATTATCTTAAAATATGTTGTTTAAAAAGGAAGCAATGTTAAAGTTGTTGGCATATCTATTTATTTGTAAGTTACTGTTTTTACCACCGTGTTGCAGTTAACACGGTAAAAATTGTTTACATTCCGCAGATGTTTCATTCATACTGATTCCTTCATATATTCGGTCATTTTCCGGGGCCGAGCAAACCCTACAGTAATCGAAGCCTTCATTATATACATGATGAAATTGAAATGTTTTTATATTCTATGTACTTCTGGCCGTAGAATAAGCCACTACAAACCTATATAAAGGCCCAGCCATGCAAAATAAATAAATAAATAAATAAATAATATTGTGATGTACCGTGAAACCTCCAGAATCTTAAAAAAATAACGTGATACAATTTTTTGGTCATACCGCCGAGCACCACCCTATACTAATCCAGAATTTCAACCCTCAGAATCATAGCCCTTCCCTCATCTCTACACCTAAAATATCCCTATACTGATCCAGTATCTCAGCCTTCAGAATTAAGAGAATCTGTGTGTGTGTGTGTGTGAGAGAGAGAGAGAGAGAGAGAGCGCGAGATAGCTCTCTGAATTTCATTAAAACATCAAAACACCTTTTGAGCAATCCATTTTCAAAGCCAAACACAGGGCATATAACTAAAATTAGTAATTGATCAGGTTGTAGGAAAGATTCTTAGGGAGGAAACAGGTCAAGGTAACATTGCAAACTTTACTGATTTGGGAGGAATAGACAAAGAACTGGGTACAAAAACAGATTTATCTTGAGAAATAGCAGCATTTCTAAACCGTTTTTCTTGCTTGTGTCCTTCCTCTTGTCCATTCCTTTGGTTCATCATGATTTAGTGCCTCACACTGAAGGGAAAAATGACTTAACACTCAACTGCAACATTATGGAATGTTCCAGAGGGGTCTGTTAGATCTCTGCTTTTTTTTCTCACTTTTCAGTGAAGAATGACGACATTAACCAGGGTCAGAGGTAAAAAAAAACATACACTACGGGTAAAAAGACCATCCCACCATTCCACACGCCACTGAATCCTGCTGTTTCTGATCATGACTACATCACTGAGAATGAAAAGTCCCCAATAGCAACACTGAACTTTCAATGACAAAACAGAGCGCCAATGAACTGAATTCTTTCATATTCCAGGCCTTATTTATGTGCTTCAGTCTGAGTAATAAATACTGGCGATGTAAAAAAATATAGCATTTTTCTTCTTTCTTTTTTTCAACTGTATTCCTAGAGATCAGGGGGCTGAACATTGACATACTGAGTTGAACATCAATAGGTAATGTTGTAGTGTCACCTATAGGCAGGGATCTAGTGTCTAATCTCTCTGCTGAGTAAAACACAGGGCCCTTTTTTATGGCTGTCCCTTGTGCATAAAAGGGGAGATGTTCCAGAATGTTCTGAGAGAATGTAACGAGAGGAGAACACCTGCTGAGAGGCTTGGGGTTCACCTCCATGTTCACCTCCCAGTTCACCTCCACTGAGAGGTACAGCAGGTCCATCAGGTCCATCTCAAAGCATTTCCTTTTTTGAAGTAAGACATCAAAAAACAAGAGCATTGCTTATTTCTAGAGAACCTGGAGTTTCTGTTTATGCCTTTATTCTATGTCAAATTCCAGTGAACTATTCAAGACATAAAAGATTTTGCTGGTTGGTTTACTTGTTATTTTGTTTATAGAAGAGGAATAGACACATTAACAGTATAGATTCATAAAAAGCTCCATTGCACTCGGTTTGTAAGTTATCTGAATTTGTCTTGAGTATGTCTTAAACATGAATCATACATAATATGTGATTAATTAGTATTCTAGAAAACCACGCTAAAATGATTAATGGAATACACTGGCTTAACCACCAAGCGAGTGACCGCTGCACAGGGAGGTTGTCACAGTTGTTTGGCTTCCTGCTTAGATAGTATTCTTTTACGGATAAAGGTGCCGTCTCCATTTTACCATTTTTCATGAGGTTACAAAGTGCCAAAAAACTGAATCGCCTTAATAGCTGTACAGTGTCACTTAGACTGAATTAGTTCCCTGGCTTTTTCCTGTGCACTCCACTCCTCTTATAAAATACCACAAAAAAACAATCCAGTGATGGCTTCTACAGATTTACAGTGTGTGTGTGTGTGTGTGTGTGTGTGTGAGCGAGAGAGAGAGAGAGAGAGAGAGAGAGCATATTCGTTTACTTAAGCGAAACAGGTTGTCTGGTCAGACACTGTGCAGGTTTAAATGCCTCTAGAGTGCACCCCTTTAATACACTATATATTCTGATTCTGTTTGAAATTCAGACTGCTGAAGTGGTCCAACAGGGTGTTTTAAAAATCCTAACTCTCCATCTGACCTTAGAACAGAGCAACAGCACTGACACCATGTTTAAACTAACATGAGCTATAAACCGAACCCACAGATCTGACCATAGAGGAAGGTGCGAGAAAAGACCCCTCTGTGACCTTCAAGAGAGGAAGGATTAATGGTCTGAGAAAGAGACAGAACCAGGACGTTACCCAGGTGTTCCACATTCTTGATTCTTGCTCCTGATTAGAAGGTGTGAAGACTAGTTTTTTTTTTTTGGGGGGGGGGGGGGGGGGGGGGGTTGTCAGTGTTGTGAACATAAAATTGCAGATTATGGAACTGGCCACCATGTGGAACCACAATGACTTGTAAACTGAGATGGAGAAAGATTTTTTTTTAAAGATACCTTTTAATTAAACGGTAAGTTCACTTGAGATGCCTCTGAAAGACATGGTAGTTTATGGAGGAAAATATGTCAGATTGGTCCTTCTCCTTTATTTACGCTAGCGCATGAAAAAGCTTGTGCTATTTTATTTTTCCTTTTTTGCATTCTTGAAGTCGTGAACGACACAAATTCTTATTCGACTAGTCAAACATGAATAAAAGTACTGCGATGAGACTGTCAGGAGAAAACAGTGTTAAAGGAACAGGTAGGGAAGACAGAGGTGGTCATTTGGTGAAACTGTGATATTTCCTCATAGCAGAATTTATCTGGTTTAACCAAACTACTTCTACTACTTCATATATATTTATATATCATGAGTTAATCAGTATTTTGTCTTTCATTTACCAGCAGTTCCTTGACTCGGCTATGGTGGAATCAGAGAGAAAGTGCTGTTTTGTATCTAAACAGGTTATTCTGTACAGATTTCAGAATGAGAATGTGTTGTTTTGTACATAAACAGGTCATTCTGTACAAACTTAAAAGAAAAAAAAAAAAAGAAACAGCTCTTTAACTGTTGATGCAGAGGTAACAGGCATGTGCACTCTAATGAGGAAAACATGGCAAATGACAGGGGAAGTGAGCCCATTACTGGCCAGTGTAACCAGGCACTGAGAGACACTTTAGTCTCCCTCACCGTGTTTAACATCCCTTAATATGTTTGTTTTCCACCTGAACATTCACTGATGAAACACATCAGCCTCACGAGAGCGAGGATGAGAGAGAGAGAGAGAGAGAGAGAGAGAGAGAGAGAGAGTGTGAGAGAGAGAGAGAGCGTGGGGGGATTTGACTTTAGTTTTCATTATTAACAAATGAATACAACCTTGCAAAGGTCAAAAACAATATCATGTAATACCAACCAAACAATACCAAACCAATAATGCTAATCTCTAAAATCACCTCCAAAAATGACTGAAGTGATAGAAAATATCCTAAACATCAATAAATAAGTGCATGCAACTGTGATTGTGTGTAGAGAGACAAAACCAAACCCATCACAAAAAAAAGAAAAACAGAGTGTCTGAGAGGTAGAAAGAGTCGTCGCATTCACAGAGCACAAAGCACTGAGAGACTCAGAATATCTAGTGATAAGCACAGACAGAGAGAATAAAGAGACAAAGGCTAGAACTTAAAAACATGCAATTCCAACGGCAAAATCCAGCTCCTTTTTCAGTGGATGGGCGCTTTGCCAGAAAGTGTTCCCAAAGACCTGAAATCTGCGTGGAGCACGTCAATGGTTAAGGAGAAATCTTATGGACATAGTGCCTGTTTTTTTTCACACAGTAAAAGCAGTACTCTGACCACTAAAGTGACTTCTTTTATCTGTGTCTTATTCTCTCACTCGGCTCTCCAAGTGAAGGCTGACTCTAAGGTCTCGTCTCTGAAAAGATAAAAAAAAAAAAGAAAAAAAAAGAAAAAAGTGAGTCCTTCGGTTCCCTATGTTTAAAATGGAAACACACAGTGAAAGACTTCACAACATGATGACAGAAAAACAGCTCTTAAATGGAGAGAACTAGACAGAGGAAGGAAGAAAGAGAGAGACAGCGAGAGAGAAGAAGACAGAGAGAGAGAGAGAGGGAGAGAAAGAGAGAGAAAAAGAGAGAGAGAGTCTGGGTAGTTGTTGATGGAGAAGAATGGAAGTACTCTGCTGTGAAGCTACCTGCTGATTTCACTGATCGCGTTTAGTACCTGGCAGGGAGCTGTAAGCAGGCATAACCTGATTCATGCATACGCACATACCTTCCTTCTTAGGCACAGGAAGAAGAATCCTTCAGCATATGCCATACATTACACACAACAATTATAAGCATGGATACTGGCGGCGGGGGCATAGAGTTTTTTGCGATTTATGAGGCAAGGGGAGGCATATGTTTCCATAGCAACTTGCAATAAAGGTATGCCAGAGTGTCCTATTTGTATTGAAAACACACGTTCCCTGAAGCATGTGATTATAATACATTATAAATGGACCCCCCCTCCACACACACACACACACACACACAAAATCACACTCTTTAATATATATTATGTCTGAGAATGAACCCAAACGGTATAAATACATCTGATCATTTTGGACTTTGTTTTCTTTTTTTTTTTTGTACAGGAAAGCTGTTCCGGGACTGGGGGAAAATGTTCTGATGTTTCTTTTTTCCCTCTCAACTGGAAAAGGGGTCAGAGAAACGGCAGGCCCTGTACGCTGTTATTGGAGATCTATATGTTTGAATGATTAATGGTGTCTCAGCTGCTGTTGGAAAAAAGGGCTGTATTGATGTGACACAGCTTGTTCAGCTCATCCACGTTCTGCTTCGATTCCACGTTTCTCTGGCACTTTTGACAAGTGACTTTTTTCTCTTGTGACATCCAAACACTTACATTATTCCTACCTCTCACTCAGCCTTTCCAATCATCTCCAGACTCCCCCCCCCACCCCCCCCCCCCCCCCCCCCCCAAAAAAAAAACAGTCCATCATCTATATGATTCCTCTCATAGGGTTTATTCAACCATCCTTCTAGAAAATTAGTCAATATTACAGTTTCATAAAAGTCTAGATATGTGACATCTTAAAACCACTCAATGAAATGTGTAATAAAAAGAAATTCAATGTGTGTTTGTTCGAATATTCAGGACCGTAAATATCAAGGCCTGTAAATCTCTGTGGTAGATTAATTTTGTCTTATAAAAAACTATTATTTTCACACTAGATTACCATTACAATAAATAAAATTCACATGGGAAAAAAAACATTAGTGTGGATGTTACTCTTTCCCTTTTGTCAGTCAAAAAAATATGAATATGATTAATGATAGTATTCTGCGGGGGGAAAAAATGTTAATGTTATTTGTGTTGTTTGAAAACACTACAAAGACAGAGCATGAATTCATTTTTCAGTGGTGGATTATGACTTCATGTGCATAAATGTTAAGTACCCCCTCACACATTAATCAAACTTTCCTGAATCAATGAAAACTACAACTCCACACAATCTATCTATCTATCTGTCTATCTATCTATCTATCTGTCTGTCTGTCTGTCTGTCTGTCTGTCTGTCCATCTGTTTACCTATGCCTATGGGTATCTATCCATAATAAAGAGACAAAAAGCCTGCCTGTGTACGCATTTACTAGCTTAAGAGCTACATAAG
The DNA here is from genome assembly GCF_902362185.1 of Chanos chanos. NCBI lineage: Eukaryota > Metazoa > Chordata > Actinopteri > Gonorynchiformes > Chanidae > Chanos > Chanos chanos. The sequence goes on along the minus strand of NC_044498.1, from coordinate 40,023,533 downwards.
GCATTCAAGACAAGTGAGCCAGTGATTTGAAAGATGTCCTCTAATCGTAATGCCTCTTACAATTCGCACCCTCATCTATGCCCTTAATAAGTAAATTCACTATGAAAGATTCAAGTGAAGCGATTGCGTGTGAAGAGATTCTGACAGACCAAACCAAGCACCCTCGATGCTTTAATCCTAAATGTACTTTCCCAGTGTTTAACAAAGCATACCTCACAACACTGGCAAAAGATGGATTACTGCAACATCTGCTCACATTTCACCTGCAACCAGCCTGTGCAACGTGTTACAAGACAAAGCACGTGAAATAACAGCAGGTAAAAGGCCTTTACACTGTTTTAGTGGTAGGTCACACTATAGTGTTAAAAAAAATATATACACGAAGGCCTCCAAATCGTGCACTCAGCTGTGCACTGTAGCTGTGTTAGGCTTACAAGAGGACAAGTGCACAGTCTCTCTCTCTCTCTCCCTCTCTCTTGTTCTCCTTTCTCCCTCTCTCTGGTCACTAAGGGTTGGGTATTTATCTAGTGCAACTCCTCAAACACATTATGTAACGTGACGATGCTTCAAACTTTCACTGATGTGGCTGTTGTATGAGGGGGAGAATTGCCTGTTCAAGGATAATTAGATGCTCCAGTGGGGAGCTAATGGGGGCAACATTTTATTTATTTTTATTTTTTTTTAAAGGTGGACTGAAATCAAGTGAATTTGGGCATGCTCAGGGCAGTATCAACAGGATTGTAGGAGTGTTTGCATTAGATGTGAGATACTGCCCAGTTTGTCAATGAATCTGCCGTCAAATTAGCTATTAATGCAGAGACACATACTACCACTGCGGCAGGACACACATATCATACTACTGCTTCACTGGCAAACTGCTTCATTAGCTGTGATATGTGACATATTTCTGCCAGCTTTAACAGAAGCGTTAACAGATATCAACTTGGCCTTTTCACTGTCCATGCTCTCAATTCAATGGAATTCCATTCCCACTCAACGCATTTCAAAAGCATACCCTGCCAGACGTCTGCATTATGTAATTATTCAAATCACTGTGAACCCACACACTCTTAAAGCCAGCAGTAAGATTAGTCTTCATCAGGAATTCATTATTGTATTATCGAAGACTTCTAACTAAGTTAACTAAGTCATTTAATGAAACCAGCCCCTTGTCAAATCTACTGCATTTGAATCCTATGAACCCAGTGACTGGAGACTTCCATGCAGTGCAGACAAGACTGTATTGTGTTGAGTGTGCAGGAAGAATTGCTGTGGTCACTTTGACCTTGATATGTAAGATTAGACCCGGATGAGCAGGCCGACTACTGTTCACCCAGTTTAGTCGCCTAGTCTGCATTGGTTCCATTAAACCCCTCAGGGCTTTCATCTTACAGTGTGAAGTCTGGTCAACAGAGTGGAATAATCACAGAGCACAGAGAAAAACGAGAGAGAGAGAGGGAGTGTGTGTGTGTGTGTGAGAGAGAGAGAGAGAGAGAGAGAGAGAGCATTAAAGAGAAACTAGAGCAAAGATATATGTAATCTCTGTATAGAAAGATCAGAAGGCTAAAACAAAAGAAGGTCTGTCTTTATGTGTTGGTTCATGTCCATATGTGTGTATATGCACACAAATACATGTACTCATGCATGTGCATGTGTGCAACTACATGTGTGTGTTAGAGAATGTGTGTGTGTGTGTGTGTGTGTGTGTGTGTGTGTGTGTGTGTGTGTGTGTGTGTGTGTGTGTGTGTGTGCATGCGTGCGTGCATGTGTGCGTGTGAATACAGGTTTTTGTAAATATGAATTTTGTGAATCTGTATGGGTTTTATCAGTCTTTATCCCTCTGCTAAGCTGAAACTCCATTTGAAATTCAGACTGCTTAATGTTACCGAGGCTCTTAATCTGGAGGAGATCAATGTTTAATAACCTATGAAAATGTACATTTGCTCTTTCCCTCCAATGCCCGTGGCTCACTCCTGTACCCTGGGGGGCTAGATTTTCAACTCTCCCAGATTAGCAGTTAAAACCATAAACCAGTATTAACGACTATGGATTTGTGAGCGGAGGTAAACGATGCGGACAGCCTATTTAGCCATCACAAGACACCAGCCATACAATGAAGAAAGGGCTTGGTACACTTTTTTCATACCATGGCACTGAAAATAATAATGCACGATGCTAGCCGATACACCATTCTGATTGGTCAAGAAGTGGGTATTCACTAATTCTTGTGTAACCATCTAAAAATATCTAAAAATATCAACAAGCACACTACCAGACCTTAGAATAGTGTACCGTTTTTGGCTAATTAATGAAAGTAGTCTGGTTTGCCCTTCCAGAAGACAAAGAGGAGACATGACGGAAACTATGTGATGGGTCCTGTCTGCCTGTTTATATTCCCTGAGGCATTCCTTTTACAATGACTAATGTGATAATAAACAGCAACGTGTCTGCGGAAATGTTCTGTGGTCAGCGGGCTACATACAGTTTTCTTGCGCTAGTGCAGGGACTAATTCTAAGGCTTTTGGGAGATACTGTATTCTTTTTTCCTCAGTGATGACCATGGTTACGTTTCATAAATAAGATTATTCTGTGGAACTAACAGGCTGTAACTGACTTGCTTTTTCAGTGGGTTATCCTTTAAGTATTCATTGGGAAACAATATACATATTACATAGGTAAAGACATTATATGTTAAATTGGGTTAAACACAAAGATGCCCTGTCAGTCAGAGACACATGAAAGCTTAAAGTGCCATTAGATAGACAGTGAGAGTCTGTGTGGAAGTATCTCTTTGTATCAGTATACTTATGTGTGCTTGCTTTTTTGTCGATGCAGATACACAGATACATTAAACTTAGGCATGCACAGTACATGAGGTAGAAACATATCAAAACTTACAGTGAGTTTTAATCGATGTTTAAGTGGCACTCAAGAAACTGAGAGGACTCTTAGCCATAAACCTCTATACCTGTTTTCTCTCTTTCTCTCTCTGTCTCTTTGTCTCTCTGTCTGTGTATTTCTCACATGCTCCTCGTTGCTGCTCTCTCTCTCTTTCTCTCTCTCACCTAGCTCTTGTCCCTGACTGTGGTTGAAGGTTCATGTGGCTGTAATATTACAGATCATTATTTTGAGAGGCGTGCTTTAAGGAATGCATTTGAAAGTGATGTGCTTTTGATTAGATTCTGCTCTCAAGGTTTACGCTCTCACTCAACTATTTCATCAGGGACATCTCTCTCTCTCTCTCTCACACACACACACACACACACACACACAGCCTAACACCAAAAAAAATCCCCACCTCTTGGCCAGAGATGTACATCGAATTCCCTTTTATTTATTTATTTTTCCAAAATGCTATTTCAGTTGTCAAGGACATGGCTAGGTGCCTCTGCTGGAGAGAACTTATGTATGTTATTAAGTAAAAGCCTGGGAAAGGGGGGATGATTCAGAATGAGAGGAAGAGTAGGAGGAGGGGGAGATTATACTCTTTCAGTAGGTGGGGAGCAGACAGGAGTTAATATCACGCCTCCTGGAGCTGAGCCCATTGGCAATAAGCATGTCCATGCATTGATGAGGAGGTTTTAGTGTAGACAGCAAGGGACTGGGCAGGACCTGGTCTGTCTGTGGGGAAGAGATGATGGAGCTCTAAGCCCTGCAAGAGCTCAACCCTGAACCTCTAAAACCTAATGCTCAGTCAGAGAGTCTACAGCGGAGCAGGTCAACCGTGTAGTGTAAGGCTTAGTGAGGACCTCTCTTTCATCTGTTACAAACACACTGTCCTGGACACACACACACACGCACACACACGCACGCACGCACACACACACACACACACGCACACACACGCACAGACAGAAGCGTGGACACACACAAGCATGCACAATGAGAACCTTCACACACACAGAGGAAGACTGCATATCTGTAATATGAGTGTATTCAAATACAAACAATGCCTTTAATAAAATTCTGTGACAATGACAATCAGTAGAAAGGTTCCGGAAAATATATTAAAAAAAAAAAGAAAAAAAAAAATGACATTCATATGCTGACCCGGTCACAGTTCTGTATGAATGATTAATGGAATGAAGTTTTAATTTATGGAAAATGTCTGTCTTCTGGTTAATGACATGCAATAAATCTTAAACTCAACTATCAGACATCACAAGGTCATCAGTATCGTCACTCACCAAATGAGGACATGGGCTGTATCAACCACACATAGGCAAAATAATCAATGTGTGTCCACATACACCTGGAGTTCGAATACAAAGCCATATTAAGACTGAAAAAACTAAAGGGAGATCTCTACTCTTCACTGAGGTCGCATCTGAGAAAAGTTATGGAAGACTGGGACTTTAAATCAACCTATTCTGGCCCTTTCCTTGGATGTCGTTATACATTTTTTTTTTCAATAACGTTTTTCAAAAATATTAGATATCGTTATGGGTCAAGAGTTAATCCAAAGGACTTGAGGACTTTGTGCGTAACAAAATCACTAGAACTAATCTGTGTTTGGCTCTCTCTAAACCACTGAGGTTAGTCGCTGTCACATTAGACTACAGTGACTGGATGTAAAATGAGAGCGTAAGATCTGTCATCGCTGAGAAAGAGGAGCCAGGCTGCATGAAAAGCCCAGTCAGCTGACTAAAATATTGGGGGTGAAAATTCTCAAAAAAAAAAAAAGAAAAGTAAAAGAAAAAAAAAAAAAAAACATTGACAAGGAATGCAGCAAGTACTGCTAGGGAGTCGAGAGAGAGAGAGAGAGAGAGAGAAAAAAACACACGCACAGGCTTGATGGTGTGTGTGAGTAAGTTGTGAGTATGACTCGACTTGACCTGAGGAAACTGTGTTATTTGCTGTTGGTGTTACCCAAGGGTCTTCCACGCTCACAGAGGGGGAACATTGCTCCACCTGATGTTAATGTGAACTAGTGAGGCCTCAGTTCTTTTTAAGGGCAGGTGCTCCCTAAGGAAAAATGCCTCTCCTGGAAAGTCTCCTTCATAAATGCTAATGAAATGCAAACGAAAACGAGTGTGATGTAACTCCAGCCACGGTCTCAGCATTTGAAAAAGATGTGAAATGAACATTTTCACATTTCAGTGTAAAACATCATCTGTCAGACGACATAACGCTCAGCATATTCATACGTTATAATTAAGGGTTTTTTTCCCCCCTCATGCATAATCTGTGTAGTTTAATAACAGAGCTACACATTGCCATTGTAGTACTATGTGCATATGCAATCCTCACTGCTGCAGAGACTTCTGAGATAGCGACCACAGATTTGGTTGACTGACATTTGTTGGCTGGAATTTTGAAAGTGTGTTGAGGATTTGAGCATGACCCATGGGCTCTGTGTGTTTGTATGTGTGTGTTTGTATGTGTGTGTGTGTGTTGGCTTTTGGCATCACCTGGCTCTATTAAAATTCCTGCATCTGTGCAAAGTCCATTTAAGATTCTGAGCCACAGAGAGAGAGAAAAAGAGTCATTCACATGGGGGTATAGACGTTCACCCCCTCCCCTTAAAACACACACACACACACACGCACACACACACACACACACACACACACACACACAAACACACACACACACACTGCCTTATTAGATAAAATGTTCCCCTAAAACAAATGAATCCTGCTGTTACACAGCAGTGCTTGACTCACACCACTAAACACCAACATTTAACTTCATTTCACCAGAAATTTCATCTCCGTCTTCAAATCAAACATCTCCCTATGCACATACACCAACACGCTGATAATTTATTTCCCCTGATAAATATACTCAATTAGTTTTTACCTCAAACATATTCTCTGCTTCTTTAGAGTTTTGCTGTTAAATGGGCCCTCAATTCTCAGTGCACTAATTCACATACCACCAGCTTCAAATCTCATCTCCAACCTTGTCTAACTGGGTACTTATCCTGAACTGAAATAATAAATGAATGGTTGCATGTTTCTATCATGCTCTAAGTCATTTATGGCCAGCAATGTGACCCTCTTTTTAAGGGTGTTGGGTGTTGACTTAGTGGTTGAGCTGAACGACCTTGTTTGTAGGTTAAGGTCATTGTTCTGGTTACTCTGTCGCTTTAATGCTCCTAATTTTGCACACTGTTACATTCTTCACTCTATATCTACTGTGTTTCTCACTTTTACAAAGGGCTCTCTTCTCTCTCTCTCGCGTTCTTTTTCTGTCTTTCTCTTTGTATGTTTGCACAGGTAATTTTTCTGAAAAATAATACAGCTAAGCCATAACAGGGCAGTAACACAGAAACACTGAAATTCTGGTCGTAATGATACCGTTAAGTGATGCCACGTGTAATGGTATTATTATTGATCTGAGCTGAAAGTAGGTCTCAGGCTAAGTGTGTTTGTGTTTCTATAGGCTAATATCACAGCAGATGGCCCTAACACAGATGACCACTCAAGTCAGACTGGGGGAACAGGTGTGTCATCTAAGTCTGTCCCTGCTGAAACATGAACCCTGTCTTTTCATTCCCACTGTCACATTCACCCAGCAAGTCTGATGCTATGCTTCACGCTGGATTTTTTCAATTAACTTCATCCATGTGACCCCAGCCCAGTATCTTTGGAGACAGCATATGGGCCGCTGTGACCATGAAAGCCAATTTGACACGGGACACCACGTTTAATCAGATTTCACTTCTCTCTCCCCTTCCTGCAAATTGTTTAAGCTCTGGGGGTGCGCGTGAAAAAAAAGAAACAAGTGGGGGAAAAAAAAGCGTCTTGCATGCGTCAATCAATTAGTAGTATAATCCAAAGGCAAGTCCAGCCATTATCCTTCAGCAGCCTTTGTCACAAGGCTCAGGAAACATTTGCAGCAATTGTCTCTAAAATGTGAACTATCTGTCTGATTTATTTTAAGGTGTGTAAGGGTTCGGTTTATATAACCACGTTTCCACAGAGAATTCATACAACATAGTGTCGGCTCTTACTTAGTCGGAGTAAAAAATAAGTGCGGCAAGGGCATAGTGGTTAGAGAAGCAGCAAAGTATCAGAGGGGTTTTCAGTTCATTCAGCAAACCTGAAGCTTCACATTTGACTGCAAGGCACTTGGTGACTTTTACCATAGACTTCAAACAAAGTAATAATAAGTCACTTTGGAGAAGAGTTTCAGTTAAATACATTAATGTAAATGTTGCCTGAGCCAATAACCACTAGGTGTAAAAAAAAGTCAAAAACCGGTTTACTTCAAGAGGGAAAAAAGGTGTTCATAGAAAAAGGCATGCAGTGTTAACGTGTTAGATATTTCATCGTCACAATAGTAGTTTAATGTTCAGCGGGAGTTTGATTGGATTAGACCCACAAATTTCTTTTGGCTGAAAAGTTGGCAGTCCAAAAAAATAAATAAATAAAATAATAAAACATGCAGTTTGATTTGTGGCACTGTCTACACAGATGGGGTGAGAGAAAAATGAGAGCGGGGAGAGAAAGAGAGAGAGAAAGAGCGAGAGAGCGACAGTGTAAGAGAGAGAGAGAGAGAGAGAGAGAGAGGGAGAGCAGAGCATTGTATTCACACAGTATAGCTATAGGTTCCCATATATCAATGACTTGTCCAGTTACTCCATTTACAAATGGTTTGCAACCATGAAAAGACCAGGACTGATGTTTCTAGGCAGAAGGGGATAAAACTGAGAACTTGTAGAAATCTATAAGCCTTTTGTTAGGAAAAAAACACACACACACACTACATTCAGCCTTTCTTTAAACCTTATATCAAACCCTAAGCCTTGTACTAACTGATGAAGTGGAGGAATTGACCAGTAATATTAGCCTAAGTAATATTAAGAGCTACACAACAAGTAGTTTGCCATTCATTCTAAGTAAAGGAACGATATCTGCAAATGCAGGGAAATAAGAACCAGTTTGGATCCCCCCAAACACCAACATTAAGCTCTGATTTCCTTAAATCTTCTGCGAAAGTACATTTCCTAACCAGTGGTTCATTTTAAGCTTCCGTTCTTCTGGCGAGACCAGACACTCTCACTTTGCATGTAAATCTGAAAGTCTACACGCATACACATACACACACACACACACACACACACACACTGATGGTAAAAGCAAATCTCACTCTGTGCACCCGGTTGGGATTTCGCCTGTAATTTCAGAGACTCTGGAATGAGTCATAAGGTGGAGAGAGGTGGAAGAATTAGACAGGGAAAGCACATGCAAGTAAAGCTTTCTTCTTGCCTCTTCCATATCTCCTACTCTTTCAACAGGTCCTCTCAACATTCAGGATTTTCAAAAATGTACCAAGGCAAGCTTGTGTGCTCATGTACATACGCACGCATAAATGCGCCTGCGTGTGTGTGTGTTGGTGTCAAGACTGTGTGTAACACCCACATGTACAAAGAGTAGTAGCTGAAAGCCAAAGAGCTCCAGCCTCTCTCTGCAATCAGTGCCCGCAGGGAGCCATTTGTGCAAAATTGCTTTCTGCCCGTCATTCAGTCAGCAGAAAGGCCTAGCGACGGGTGAGCTGGCATGCTATTGAGTGCGTGCGGTCATAAATGTTTTAAATGGAGAGACCCTGCAGGCCTGAGTGCAGCGGGGCCAGAGCAAGCAGGCAAGAGGACAAAAAACCTTCACACCTTTAGGACTGGAGAGCGAAGAACAGAGCAAGTCCGCTCTCACGAGGACACCGCACTGTACAGGTTTCAGCGAATAAAACTTCGGGGGGGAAAAAAAAAAAAAACAGAAACACATACATTCACACACCCTATCCCCTGTCTACGTAACACATACATTTATATACATTCACAGTGTTACGTCTCTGGCATGTTAGATGGTTTGGGTGCTAGAGGAGTGGAGAAAAGAGCAGCAAGACCAAAGAGTCAGCCAAAGAAGGTGAATACCAAAGCATGTAAAGGAACAAACTCAGAGAGAATGACAATATATATCATCACCCAAGGCTGAACAACACAGAACACAAATGGATTCTACACTTTTAAGAACAAAGACAAGGAAAAAGTAAAACCAAAAAGTATAAAACAATCCTAACAAGAGACGTTTCCCAAAGCAACTGGAGTACATAACAGGTGAAATCAATCAAACTTCTCTCATCTCTGAGATATGGATTTGCAGATTGCTCACGCTTACACACTCACACATTTTGCTTAATGTCTGTTTTTTAAACAGCCCCTAAACACATAAATACACTCATGCACTATAAGCCGATGAATTTGGGAAGTCAGAGTTGCAGTGAACTAGTACTGTGAAATGATAGATAAGCCTCCAGCTGTAAGGGTCTAGCCTCCAAGTATGCTAGCAACAGTCAAATCCTTTAAACTACTCAGACTCATACAGTCATAAGCACCAGTCCCCACTGTGTCTCCTCTCTCTCACTCTCTCTCTCTCTCTCTCTCTCAACTCCTCTCATGTGTGCACTAACAGTGACTTTATCTCTTGTGATTGCCTGTATAGTTCTTTGTTAGGACGACAGCGACAACCTCCTCTAAGCTCTTTTCAGCAGGCCTTGATTTGTCTTGTATTGATCTTTGTGTAGCTATTGCCTGTAAAGACTGTGAAGTGGATGGCTCTTATGTCATGACATGATAGAAGCAACCAACTTATTGGAAATTGTGCTTTGCCACGCGAACCTTGTAGTTTTGATGAACACTGTACTCGCTAGCAGTCCTGCGCATGGATAAGAGTTTTTAAATGTAAACGTTAAATCTTAATTTTTGTGACAGCCACAGTCTCTTCAGCTGTCTGAGAAGAGCTGCATAATTGTGTTTGCGTAACTGAAGCTGATTGTGAGCCGCCCATAATGAAAGGGAATTAAGAGTACTCAGTAATTTATTAGCTGAAAAAAGTTGCTCTGTCACCTCGCTTGGGGGAGAAAAAAAAAAAAAAACTGAAAAGAAAAGGCACCAAATGCTCACGCAACACTCTCGTTTCCTGATGTTACCCCAAAGTCTACAAGCCATGTCAGCTGAAGGTCCGTTAATGTTCCAAATCTGGAACGTTCTTTCAAGGTATCCAGAAATAACTAGCATTTGTGTTTGTTTATTTATTTACGGATTTATTTGTTTATTTTATTCAGCGTCACCTGTTTGCGAGGATGGTGATTATGTATGCATGACTGATTCTGACTCACGTAAGTCCTTCGGGCTCTTTTTTGCGGCGAGCTAGCTTCCTTCTGCTGACCTGCTTGACGCTTTCATTTCGTCTCTCAGAAAATTCCAGCGAATGGCCGACGACTAAATCAACAGCACATGAAAGACTCACAGCGAGAGGGAAAGGCCACTCAGAAAAATAACGAGCCGTGTTATAAAGAGCTCGGAATATTCACGCAGGAAACAGGCAGCCCTCCCTGCTGCCAGAGAGCCACGCTGTCTGTTATGCTAATATGATGAATTTTAATTTCTGTGGCGATGTTCTCGCTAAAAATATTAACCGACGCTGTTTGGTGTCTGCGGAGCCTTTATGCTAATAAGCTTGTATGTGAGTTAAAATATTCAAATACAATACAAATATTGTGTAGGTCCATGATCTAACTGGGAATGTTTACTATCTTGTATGGGAGCACATCAGCTCCCAAGAGTAATAAAAATTCAGATGCAAAGGGCATGCAGGCTACTTATCTCAACACTCATGGAGAGAATGTCAAGAACAAATAGAAAGTTTGTTGTATTCACCTATGCATAGGTAGAAAGTTAGTGAGCTTTGGGATGATTTACTGAGGGCCTTCAATGCAACTCAGCTTATAACTCCATCTAAACTGTAAGGGGACGTGAGTTTTGGTTAAAACAGAAATGTTAAAATTCTGAAATCACAGTTGCCAATTAACTGACCCTAAATCCAAAAAAGTCATATTCAAATGGAACCTGACAATAACAAACATGGAATCTGAAATCTGATTTGTCTGTGTTTTTGTCTCCACAGTCTAACTCTTCATAATCATTAGACATAAACACCTCGTTCATGTATGTACATCTGTATGTATATATGTATTTATGTATGTATGTATCTGTCTATCTATCTATCTGTGGTGTTTAGTCTTACTTGATCCTCAATCATAAACCTGGTCGTTCATGTATAAAAGTCTTAAATTGATTTGATATGTGCTGCTTAGCCTCATAACAGAACAAATTGGATAATCAAATTAGTGAATATTCATTTTCCCGTGCATGCAAATGAAATAATAGTTTGCTGGACACAGAGAAATATTACCATTTATATTGTTCAAAATTTTAAAAAGCCCAGAACAAATTGAATAACAGCAGTTTCCAGAAAAAATTAAAAAAAAAAAAAAACTGAAAGCAGTAGGCTCTAAGGGAGTCAACACCACATGTTCAACACTGAACGAGAAAACGTTATTCTTTTCCCTCAGTCGCTGCACACACAGCCTGTTACCACAGATGAATTATTCATTGGCAACGTTAGGGCCACACTGAGCAAACAGAGCAGCAATACCATTCCTTTCATACAAGCTTCACTTTTCCCTTTTATGCTTGGCTTTTGTTTATTCAAGGAAGATAAATAACTTTTTTTTTTCTCTCCTCCAAACACCAAACAAATACAGTTGCAGAAATACGAAAGAGAGAGAGCGAGAGAGAGAATTTGATTCCACAGCCTGAGGGTTAAGTCCTGGATTCTGAGTGTTTCACATTTAAAGCAAACATACTGTATCATTCATCTGCATTCAGAGCAGCCATCGAAACCAATGACCTTATGTACTGGACACTCCATCTGGAGGGTTATGTATCGATCATAATCAATGACAGGTGCAGGAATTTCAGCTTATTAATGAGAATTCATCAACCAACTGCTGAAAACTCGCCGTTCGGGAGACCTTTCTGATTTGAGTGGGATGTGAGATAGGGCCGTTTCTATACGCTGACCTTTTAAAAGAAATTGACTTATTGTGCCTCTAATGAACCACTGAATGCCATAATCAGTCACTAGCCAGACAAGCATATGTAATGTCAGCAAACCAAAAAAACCCTCAGAAATTAAAACCAAAAACAACAACAACAAAAAAGGATTCTAGCTAAAATAGGAAAATCCTCACAGTTTTGGAATAAACTAAATAACGGACTGAAGACTTGCATCCTGGGTGTAAAGAACAAGAAACAGGAGAAAACTGGACGTTTTTCCTCTTTTTAGCAGTCTCTGAATGACTGAAAGGTAAAGTGAATGTAATGGAGCATCTGGCCATGGAAGTCTATAGTCATGGACAGTCCATGGTACGGTGGAAAATGCGATACAGAGGCAGTGTAAGCTTGTGTTCTGTTTTCTTTAAGGGCTCAACAGACAAGCGTGTTCTTTCTGTTCTCTATTGACGACAGTGAGTGTAACTGAAACACAGCCATGATACGCCACAAACAATGGCCCAAAAATCAGAGCCTAGTGTTCACACACTGTAAGACAGAGAGAGAGAGAGAGTGTACATGTAAAGTGCTCTTGCTGTTACTGGCATAACTGCTGCAATCTGTAAGATTGTAGACGAATTGTCTTTTTCTTTTTCTTTTTTTTTTTCTTTTCGGTCGTAGACTGCCAAGTCTAAATGGTAGGAATGAATGAGGAGGTGCTAAGTGTGCCTTGTCATCACTGAGAAACAAAGCCTCTTTGCACCAGCAGAAGAGATAACTGACCCGGCCAACAGAAGCGCCAACTGACGCAGGCTCAGTTAGCTTACACATATTCATGACTTAGCCAAAACATTAAAAAACAGTCCTCAAAAGCCTGAGACCACAAGATATTTACACTACCATTTGTATTTGTATGTGATTGCATGCATGTGTGTATGCTGGTCCCAAGGTCATTAAAAAAGTAACATAAAGTAACAAATATACCAGTAAGACAGTTCCAGGAAACTAATTCAGAAAGAGTATCTGAGAGTATCTGTTAAGCCATGTTACCTCTGTGTCTGTGTGAGTGTTTGTGTGTGTGTGTTCTGTGACAGTAGACAATTTTCTAAGGGTAATGCAGGCCTTTGACAGATTGTAACTCTCACTGTCTGAGAATGTGAGAATGCTAGTCACCTGTCTGCAAGTTTCCTGAGAGTTTTTCTTCTGGCGCACACACACAGACTCTCTCTCTCTCTCTCTCTCTCTCTCTCTCTCTCTCTCTCTGTAAGTGCGTGTGTCACTGGAATGAGTATATGTGCGTTTAAGTTATTTACCCAGAATAGCCCAATTGGGATGTGCCCTCCTGTTTCTACTGGGGTCCTGGGTCTCCACAGGTCTCCCCCTTCCCTGGACCACCTGCCCTGTCGCCATGGTGACAAAGCCACTCTGAATGCCCCCGCTGGTATCTCCTCCCTCTGGAAAAAGACTGGCTGCATTCAGACACACAGATCACTCTACACTTTGCCCATGGATAACACTTGCAGAGATTTGCAGTAGGAATCTTTTTAGAAATCAGTACTTACGGGGTGAAAATTAAAGTAGAGGTAAACTGACCACAAAATACCCCCAACCTGAAAACTAAACTACAAACTACACCCAGGGCTCCAGACTAGCACCTTTCTGTAAGTGAGAGCTTAATGTTATGCTCTGGACATAAGGGTATGCTCCTGTGCCCTTACCGTAAAGAAATGTAAAAAAAAGAAAAGAAAAGAAAGTGTGAAAACCTATGCTGTTGGGGAAAACTGTGACAGTCTCATGGACTGACTGATGTCCAGGTTTTCTCTTAGTCTCTCCAGATGCTATACGCTATATGATTTTTCAGAATTAAGAGTTAATTTCTTGTTGTCTGTGTAATTTGCTCTTTCCAATTCACAATAGAAAAGACTGGCTATAACTCTCTCTCTCTCTCTCTCTCTCTCTCTCTCTCTCTATATATATATATATATATATATATATATATATATATATATATATATATTTGAAAACTGCTGACGGTATCATGGCAGCACAGCAAAGAACTAAACATAACAGTAACATAAACAAAAGCAATTTCATATTTGAGGCAGTTAATGTTCACTTTGAGACGACTTACACAATGCTTCGGGACGGTTTTTAGTCTGGAGCCCTGACACCTATCCCATTCTACATCCCGAAACTTTCTTCAACCCAAAATCTGTCAGCGTTCAGTCCATAAAATACCACTGTCTTTTATACACTTGATTCGTCTGTACTGAAATAACTGAGGGCATTTGTTTAGAGTCAGCACATTAAGTCTAAAAATACTCCATGTTGGACAAAGAAAGGGGGTAGATTTGAAGAATAGTTACCAGGAGATAACAACAGACAGTGGAGACATTAAGGGTCAAAGAGGGTTAAGTTACAACACAGCTGTAGTGGGTAAGGAGTGTCAGGGAAAAAAGAGATTGCATTCTCAAGGGAAAGTTAGAGGGAGAATCACACCTTCATCTGGGAGTATGGAAAGACTGAAGGTAGGGTTTGAAGGGAAGAATAGAAGGTGTAAAGTGGGAGTTATAGCCCTTGTGCCAAGATTAACACCAAACAAATAAAGAGTGCCCAACACCTGCCAAAGCTAAATTGAGGGTAACCTGTTTTTTGTGCAGAATTAGTCATGTCCTTTTGTCTTTTCTTCACCGAAAAAAAATGGACAGATAATGGCGACTACAAACAAACTGCGACTGCACTGGGCAAAGTTGGGGGAAGGAGGGAGAGGGTTAAACAGCCTCTTATGCTTCACTGTTCACTAATGTACAAAATGTACATTAAAATACCACATTTATATTACTTCCATTTCTCATCACTGGAGATCCTGCCATCACACAGTGAATTACAAATTAAAAAAAAGAATACATACAGATTCATGTAGGGATTACAGCCATGGCCCCAGAGTCCCAGGCAGTGTCTCACTTCCATCTTACTGGAACCAGTGTCTAAATGGAATTATTATTTTTTCTGATATCCGCATGAGTTGTGCCCTGATCTCAACAGGGGTATAATTCATCTCTGTTATTATCTGTGAAGCTGGAATTACAATAGGATATACACAATGTGACAGTCTCTCACTCATGGAAATGATAGGCGGAACGGGAAAATAGTTGAGTATGAAGAACATGTCATCGACACATGTGAGGCAGAAACTTGGACTTCAGTCAAAAGACAACATGATTGTACAGTGCTGCATTTCTAGTGTATTTTTCGTTCCTGCTTTCAGGAGCATTTTGTAGCGAAGCAGTGATTAAAGGCACAGGAGCAGAGAGAAAGGCTCTCCTCCCTAGAGAAGCAACACAGCACAAACGTCTCATCAAAATCTGAAAGGTTATAACAAACGCAAGACTGATTAGGAGAGAGGCACACATGCTGAGACAAAATGATGCTCTTCTCTCTCTCTCTCTCTCTCTCTCTTTCTCTCTCTCTCTCTCTCTCTCTCTCTCTCTCTCCTTCTCTTTATTTCTCTCTAACATAATCTCTCACTTTCTCTTCCTTCTTTCTCTTGCTCTCTCTCAAACATTTTCTCTCTTCCTCCTGTTCTCTCTCTCTCTCTCTCTCTCTCTCTGCCCTTGGATAACTAACACCCAGTCTTCTCTATAGTCTGCAGTCTCAGAGGGATTGCAGTCTTATATTTCCCATCATTCTGAAGATCCTTAGACAGTGTGATCCCTAAGAATCTCTGAGATTTCCAGACAAGGTCAATGCTATCTCTCACATCAGTACACAACCAGGGTTTAGTGTGTCCGCAACCATCAGTACCAGCGTGCCATAACTTAGACCATAATACTAAGAATCCAACTGAAAGGTTGCCTTATGCACTCTACATGCTAGGTGTGTTTCTCTGAATCCATTTTTTAAACAATGAGACAAGTTTTGAAGGTACTACATTCATGCATGCTGGCCCATGAGTGTGTGTGTGTGTGTGTGTGTGTGCGTGTGTCTGCACGCATGTGCGTGCGCGTATACTTCTGTGCACTCTGGCAGTGGAAGTAATTTGGAGCAAATCTGCATGCATCTGTAGCAGCAGAGGGATCTATGAGTGGCGTTGGCATACGATTCGACCCTGCAGAGTCAAGCTGTCAGGAGCTTCTATTAACAATGATGAATCACTCGCCCACTTTATATCCAATCAAAAAGCTCTCAGGAGCTCAGATCTGCTCACCTCAGACTAAATGATTTTTGGCCTGTATGGGCTACTGTGTGTGCCAGAGCTGAAGGAGCAACCTGGATCTGCCGTCTGTGTGAACAACCTTTTAGATTTCACCTGGGGTAAAACGTTACCAGAGATTTGAGAAAGCAATGCAGTCCATGGACCGATCTAGACTCATAGTAAAGACATCAGTGCAGTGTAGGAGAGACTACAAAAACTCCATACCACCAGGGGCATACTTTTGCTTTTTTTTTTTTTTAACGGGACAGATTGATATAGGATGATTAAGAATGCAATTAAACTTTTTTTTTTCTTTTATATCTGTTGTTAAAAGTTATGTTTGAACTGAAAGCTAATTCAGTATAATATAAAATGGAAATAAAGTAACTGACAAATTATAAACAATCAGGCTAACAATAACAAGAGCCCTTATTTTATTGCCTACATGCATTTGTTGACTGCATTTGCTTAAAAGGAAATTCTACCAATTGAGTTCGATTAGTGTGAATGTGCTATTGTAATCAGGAGTAGATGAATAGCTGCAGAGTGTTCACATTTTCATTACTCAGTGTTGTGAGATGGAGGAAAACGATTAAACAGTATGAATAAATGATGAAGAGCAGCAGGGACCGCAATAACACCATAAAACTTCAACCGACAGCAACCCACAACTTTTTGAATTTGAGATTCCCAGCTGGAACTCTTTGACTTTTGGAGAAAGCTGTGGCAAACTTTTGTTTCTATAAACTGAGACATAGAAACAAAGAATTATTTATATGCTTGTATAGGAAAAAAAAATTATGATAACCAGGACAATATCTATTTTTTTTTGTGAAAGAGCAACTACTTCCTGAATATGGTTTTCAATTTTTTATAGGTGTCCCCTTTTCTTCAAACTTCAGCCTTTGGCCTTTCCAAATAAAATGTGTTTTAAAACGAGATTAGTAAATATTCATAGGATTAATAGGAATTAATGTGATGTCATTATGTCATATATATGAATATGACATAGTGGTACAACCAGCAACAACATCAAAAGGCTAAAAGTAGCAACAATACATTCAGCATGTTATCACTCAACACCAAGAACTAGTTTCCTGCCTTTAAGACCACGTGATTGGCTACTCTTCTCATCTCTGTATGTGGGCCCCTAAGGCTGCAGGCCAAGGTCAAATCAAAGTCTGCTGCTAGGCTTCCATCTCACTTCCTTGACTGTTTGACTGATCCCTTTGGAATCCTTTGCTCTCTCTCCCTTCCTCTCCCATGCTAGAGTTTGAGTGTGCATGTGACCTCCAAAAAGCGCAGGCAAACAGATGGTGGAACTCCGTGATGAAGAACAACGGGAAGTCAAGCTTTTTAAAGATAAAGGACACCGTAATGTCTCATTAGGACCACCGCACGCCGTGTTAATGTTTTAACTGTCCCCTGTGGTAAAAGCTAATGTCCCATCATGCAATGAGTTTTCTCTGTCACTCGTATTGTCGCAAAACAAACTCAGGGTGGGTACACATTTTTTATACAGGTGAAAGTTAACTCACAACACCAGTTTTTAAGTTTCCAACAGACCTCCTGAAGGACACAAGATATCCTTTCTGTTTTTAGGGTGTGTTGCAATTACTCTGTACGTTTGAGAGGCCTCTTGCTGAAATGTAGAATTTCCAGACATTTCCTCGGGATTCTAGAATGCTGTACTAAATGCAACTGTACACCTGAGCATTAGCGACCGAAAGGGATTATCCTTTGTTCCAGTCTAAGCGGAAGAGCTTGGGAAAAGAAACAGGGGAAGGGAAAAAGGAGAGGAAAAAAAGAACTAAAGAAATCAATAGGTTCTTGTACGCACAGCCTCAAGTTTCTATTTTAACATAGCTCTTTATTGATTAGCTTTCAGAGGTGACATCTCCCTGAGTTTCCGTTAGCTCCAGGAGGACAGTGGAGTGTTTAGCAGAACAAAAAGCTGCAACAGAGTGCAAGAGAGAGAAAGAGGGGGAGTGAGAGAGAGAGAAAGAGAGAGTAAGAAAGCCCGGGGTTGTTAGCATAGGGTTCTTTAACCAATGCTTACTTTGAAATAAGAGGAGCCATAACACAAACAGAACCAAGCTTCACTGGCACATGAAAAGCCTTTGACTTACATGACTGACATGTCTTCAGACAAACATCACCAGGGCATTCAGCAAGCTTCTCAGGCAACTGACTCTCTTATATACAGATGCAGAGCTCTGACTGATGGGTTGAGTGACCAGTGAAAAGTTTGCCTTCAAACAATGTAGCCTATTCTGTCTCTCTGTGGGTATAGGGATGGGGGAATAGTTGAAGTGATTTTTTTTTGTGGCAGCTGTAGGCCAGATATGTGCAAATGAATCTAGTTTGGGCAACTACTCTCAAGAGTGTTTGGGATGAAAGTAGTGTAATTCTGGCACACAGCAACTATGTCTAGCCTCTTTACAACAAATGCTTCGTTTGACTCTTTGGAAGGTTTTGAATATGGCAAAACATCAGTTTCTACTTCTTGTTATGCTAACAGTGTGTTTTATCTCCCATTTTCCTCAGGTCAGTCTCTATAGAATTTACCTCAGTCACAGTGTTAAGTTTGTTGGCATTATAAATGCACAGAACTGAAGATTAGTTGGCCTAGACATGACACGGGGTGGCAGCTGGTTAGTTGAACTCAGCTCAGACACCAGTGAGAGCTGCTGATGATATATCAGAGACTGTCAATGATGGGATTTATTGAACTGTGTGGTCACCTTGGAAGGTCACCACTACAGATGTTCTGACACAAATTATGTTCAAATTTAAATTAGAAGGGTAGAGAGAAAGATGGATTGATAGAGCGAGAGAGAGAGAGAGAGAGAGAGAGAGAGAGAGAGAGAGAGGGAGAGAGAGAGAGAGAGAGAGAGACAGAGAGAGACAGAGAGAGACAGAGAGATGGGCGGGGGGTGATCCATACTTTTAGGTGCAGTTGCTTGGGCAGTTAACAACTGACAATATTGTAATGGCAGTGGAGAGTGTTTCCCATGATGCTGTGTGGATTTGTACATTTTGGTCATTTGTAATTTAATGTTTACTTGTTGTGCAAGTTTGGTTTTACCCTTGAAAGAACCTGGATGAGAGCCGTTAATGCTGTTCTTAACCATTAAGGTGAATTCTAATTGCAAGAGACCAGTGGCACTGTTTAGTGCGGTTGAGTCAAAAGGACTAAAATGAAGGGGCAGTAAATAATGAAGCAGAATATTACTTCTTATAGTACTTTTGTAGTATATCAGTGGATTTGTTCTCTGATTGTGTACCAGCATTATGAGCAACTTTCACTTTCTATACCACTACTCCTGTAAAATACCTACACACTTTTTACTCCAATACATTATAACAACTGTCGTCACTTGCTTGATTTGGCGTGGTCGGTCATAAGCCATTGTTTTTTTTTGTTTTTGTCTTTGTTTTTGATTTTGTTTTTTTTAAGTTATTTTTAATTCATCAAGATGTAATCAATTGAACACAAGTAAATTACCACTATTCACAAGCTTTTCTATGCATTGTTGTGGTAGGACCTTTTTGATGCAGATGTACCTTAATAGGTGCAAAATCATGTGTGGTCATGTGCCTAGCTCATAAGCCCAGTCACAGTATTTCCTCTAGCATGTAGTCATCTTCGCCAGTGTGAGAGCATGCGTTTGTGTAGCAACACTACACAACTCTCTTTTTTCAAAATTCTCTGTTTTGCCGTCTGAGTATTTATAGGCTGAGATGAGGAAAGGTTTCAATGTATTCTTGCTAAGAGTGAGGGAAGAGCACTGTTTCTTAGAGAAGAAAGAGTCCCTGTGAGACATGATAAGAGTGTTGACCTCATGACCTGTGGGCACTGTGTCGGACAAGCAGTCACGGGAGGATTCAGCACTCACGGCACATCGAGAGTGGGAACAGCCGAAAGAGCATATAGGGACTCGTCTTTACTCACTGATGTGCTTCATAGATTTTTTTTTTTTCACGTTGTTGTCTGTATTTCAGCTGCTACCCCATTATTTTGGTCAATTTCAGCCCAGGCAAATTCAAGCTTGCATGGCGGGCCGACCAATCATTTGATCGCCCCATTCTCCTCATTTTAGTCACCGAGGAGAAAATGACAATTGGATGACATTAAACGGGGCTTTATCAACAATCCTGGGACTGATGGTGAATATTGCCAAGATGTTGAAGGCAACTTTCTTCAAACAACCACATTTTTTCCTTTCTCTCAGGCAAAAGGGCTTTAAGGATGTTCCACCCGTGACCAATGATCATTGGGCTTTTCAGTTTCATAGACTTAAGAGGAACGCATTATGAAAACTGTGAGGTGAAAAGCTTTGGGTCTGTGAGTATTTCTAAGCAGCAGGCTCTCTCTCAGACAGGAGCTAATGAAGTGGCAATAATGTAGACCGAACTTCTATCTGAGAGAGAGATGTTCTCTAACTACCTTCGCTACAGGTCAGTGCTTCACCAGAGAGCTAACTAACTGTGCGCAAACCAAACTCTTCTCTGATTTCTCTCTTTCAAACTCTGGCTACTCTTTCTCTCAGTCTACCTTTTTCTTTCTTTCCTCATGTCTATGTGAAATTCTCTCATCATTCCTCCATCCGTCTCTCCTTTTCTCATTTTTGCTGTATGTTTTCACACTCTCACTCTCTCCTTCTCACCTTTTCTCCTTCTGCTTCCTCTCTATGAACAGACATAAACACAGTCGGGGGAATTTCCATATAGTCTATTTACATTTCACAGTGTTAATCCAAGACAGGTGAATTCACTCTAAGCCATGGCATATTTAACGGTGCTTTATCTTCCTCCATCTCTTGGTTCGTTTACATTTCAGGCAATTACAAAGTGAGAGGTACAGCTGTGTTTACGAACAGAGAATGCTAAACGGTAACCAAGACAGTCTGGGCCAAAACAGCAGCACCACAGCAAATGCCAACAATGACCTCTGACCAAAACCACCATTTTGTCTCGTGTTTGTATTACCAGGACTGTGACACGAGGACGAATCACACAAAACGACAGGCAGTGGAACTCATTTAGGCGGAGGCAATCTTGTAGCCTTCAGTAAGTCATTTAATCATGTGAAAAACCCGATAAGAAGAAAAGCTGAGAGTCAGATACCCTCTCTCTTACTAGAGAATTACGTAGAGGGAATCTAGAAGCATTTAATAAGCCATTTAATTGAGTGGAAAAGCAGATATCGATGCAGGTGGACGTCAGAGAGAGAAACACCGTGTCACGTCTCAACAGGGTAATGAAGGGGAAAGAAGAGGAGCTGTCACAAGGTCTCAGAATGCAAAACACACACACACACACACAAAGCACAGATCCTCTGTCTCGCTCTCAAAAACCCTCTCACTGCAGGAGCAGGTATAATGAACACTCTTCTCTTAGATGTGGATTTTTCTTAAAGACTCATAATTCTCTTCCACTAGCCCTGTCTCCTACTGTGACGCTAGATTGTTTAAACTTAGGATTTAAGTAGTACTGTTACATGCGTACACCTTGCAGATCAGAGGGGAGCAAAAACTAACAGAAAACTTCTTAGCACTGCTGAGGTTTTCCCAGAAAGACTACTTGGATGTTATCTAGAGAAATTGGTCTGTCAGCTGGTGACAGATAGTTTAAAGGTGATTAAATTATCTCATGCTGTTGTACGTATGTGTACGTGCATACAGTTATATGTATATACCTGAGTGCATCCATATGTGTGTGTGCTAGTGTTAATGAGTGTCTGGCTATTTACTTCCAGCTACTTCAGTTCTCATTCAAGTGGGTAAACAAAACATCCATTCATTCAGCGTCTGTGCAGCTGTGCAGCTCCATTTGGCCCTTTGTCGTAACGTGAGTATTACTGTTCGATTTGCTCTGTCTATCAGTCTGGTGTACTGAGGGTGAGTGAGTGTGCAGTATGAGACAGGTTAATGGATGCCTGAGTTCAATCAAAGCATTGCAGGGTTCATTGCGTACTTGAGTGTCAGGGGGAGATTATGGACCCAAGTCTCATTAAAAATTCATTATATCCCAGTGGGGTTCCATTTGTTCCTATAGGCAGTTTGTATATTTCAGCTGATGTGTCTTGAAACTACACAGCCCCTGAAATTGTGATATTTTCTTGTGCTGGAGATGAGAAAGAATATGGAATAGAGCAGATCTATTCATTTTTGTCCCTCAAATCTAGGTGTCATAGAGGGTTTCTACTATGTTACTACATGGTTGAAGACACCTGTTTCTCAGGTTCAGACCAATCCTTAACAAAAAGACATGGGAAGAGAAAAACAAAGAGGACATGCTTGAGAGCTGAAGACTTGTATAGCCCCAGGATTGGTGCTGGTCACAGATTTCAGTGAAAAATCCCTGCCAGACACCATGGCTGTAGCTCTCCCCTGCTATGTCTGAGACGTAAATCTCTTGGCCGAAGCAGGATTGATACTCTGTACAGACATCCCTCAGTCAGGCTAAAGCAGGAGCTGTCAATCAACATAAAGAGCTTTTCAGTGAAGAGTCAAGAGCACCAGCATTTTCTGAATGCTTGGTCCATGAATCTCTCCTCAGGTCCTCAGAGAAAGGGTCTAAAATGTTATATGTTAGCTTAATTACACCAGTTTGATCCTATGGAATATAGCTCTGTTCAAGTACAACAAGCCTTGAACTACAAGACTCTCTTTTTTTATTTTTTATTGACACGACCCACTCACAACTTTAAATGAAATAAAAAAAAAAATTCCTTGAAATTTTGGGTTGAAGTATTTAGATTGGGTATTTTCCTGTTCTCTGTTGCCCTTCTGTTAAGCCCCTAAGAGATATTAAACTTCAAAGGAAACAGCAACAGTTTAAGGCAGTAACAATGTAAGATGGTTGTTCTTGCCCTTGTGACATTGAATTTAACCTTACAAAGTGATCCTTTAGAGTATAATCAACTCTACACGGCTGATTACACCACTTCGTTTGAATTTCCCCAAAACATCATGATTACAGCTAATTATACCACTCTGACTAGATTTTGCAAAAGATCATACCAGGCCACAGCCAACATAAAATCTATTGAAAAAACGTCATGAAGGACCTGTTGCTACTTTTTTTAAGACTCCTTTTCTTTGGAGGATTCTGGTAAGGCATTGACAAGTCTTGGGTAAAATCATAATAGTGCATAATAACTTCACAGCACATGTGAAAACACAGACTCCCGCACTCACAACGCAAACATATACACTCTGGGAAATAAAAAAAAAAAGACCCAAAGACACACGTACACCACTATCTAGTGATCTTCTCTATGTCCTTTCAAGTGCTGACTTTGTTTAGAACAGAGTTGTGCCACACATAGCAGTAGACAATGTGTAGGATGGACAATCACCTCATCAATGGACATCAATGAGGTAAACACATACAACAGCTTCTTGTATTGAGAAGGACAGTATTTGTCTGTCAGGGTAAGACACAGTGGAAATGAAACATGAGTAACTACATGCAATATGTTTAATCATATTTTTTTCCCTGTGAAATTACATATACAGCCTAAAATGACAATCTAAGTCAAGTGTCTCTGAGGTTTTAGAGGAATTTCGGGAAGACTGAATAAGAAACAGTTCATAATTATTACACACTAGCCCTATTAAAACAATTACAATGCTAACACACAAAAATGTATTTACATATTTACTTTTAGTGCTGACGTCTGACAAATTACATGTCATGGTATTATCAATCCCCAGTTCTCTCTCTTGCGCTCTCTCTCTCTCTCTCTCTCTCTCTCTCTCTCTCTCTCTCTCTCACCCATTCTGTCCATCTTCTCTTTGCTGATCAAGTTCTTCCCCATTACACAGAAATCATGATTCATTCATTCATTAATACATAAATAAATACATTTAAGTTGCTCCATCCCAAACTAAACCTCTAGGATCTCCATCCGTTGCAAAGTCACTCAGACAGCGCGAGTCTGTCCGGTGTCACTGATGCTTAGAAGACAGTAACCCAGGGAACAAGGCTACCACCTAGAGGCGGACTATGAGCACAGGAACGGCAACAACACGCTCTATGCAGGGGTTTGTTAGCGTCTCGAACTGTTACTGTACCATAACGGACATGTGTTCTCAAATGCAGAGACGAAGTTGTATACCGCCCCCCCAAAAAAGAAAAAAAGATTAAAGGAGATTCAAAATTTGGACTGTAAAGCACATAGCAAACTACAGCATCCTTCTTGCGTTCATCTTCAGCGAAATTTTATTCCGTAGGCTCAAGTTTGGTAAAGTCGAAAAGCAACACCGTGCGCACTCAGCGGGCTATTCAGAACTATATCTCCCCCATGCACAGGTAGAGAGACAGTGAGCATGCGTTCACCGGTAGGACAAAGGGAGAGAGGTGGGGAGAAACAAACAGAATATGAAAGGAAAGAATTCGCTCCAAAACCTATTTTAAAATTCCAATGTTAGATGCACAGTCCTGCAATATTATAGGAGGAATTATACCCATACACGGGCTAACTGACCTTCAGAACCAAATGTAGGTCTGATTTAGAGAATTACTATACAACAGACAACGGCAGGTACATATGCGTGATACATATTAAAAGCTAGAGGTCTTACCTGAGTAGATGGGTGCCAGTCGAAATATGTCTGAGAGCCGACTGTTGACGGGCTCGTAAGGGGAGTCATCAAGTAAATCATTTCCTATGAAACACAAAGGAACAAATGTGTTATTTAGGATTTTGCATCTCTGGTCATTAACTTATAGCCAAACTGGAACTTAAAAATCATCCAAAATGTGATATTTAACATAATGTAGAGAAGTGGCTTCTTCAATTCCATGTGGGCTATATTAATCCCCTCGAGTAACTACGAACATACACAAAACACTTTTATGACATACTGGTATGTTAATTATCCCTCGTGTTTACTTTATGGCAGGGCCAGAGGAAATTACTACCGGGGTCGCTCACTCATGACTCTAATTTCCATGCCTGTTTACGGTACAGGTTTCTGGTTGCTTGGGTAAACTGGTCAGCGATCCAAGACAGGGAGTAAGGAATACGGAGTGCCCACACAGAGAGCGTGCATTCTCGACATATTAGCGTTCGGAGGGGAAGCCAGTCAGTTTCGGTAAAACTCACACTCCATTAGATCTATCTTCCTAATGTCTGGCTTTAAAAGAGGGGTTTTAAAGGCTTTCAGGTCGGTGGTTCCGCTACCATCACTACACGCAGGCCTCACATGCGTTCCAAGAGGACAGTAAAACCGTTCTCGCTGACCACAGACTTGTGAATTTGCATGCGCCATAACCACTTGACGTTTGAAACGTAGTCTACGCTCCAAAACATCTTCCTTTGTGTGTTTACAGCAGAAGTAAAGGTGTAATCATAAAAGCTTTATCGGAGGAAATGTGTTTCTGCTGCACTTCTAAGCGCACAAAGAGAGAGCACTAACCCTGTAAATGTTGATAAATTCCCCAATAAATGCGCAGGCAATTCTTTTCTTTCTTCATCCCTCTTTTACACTTGCAGTTGTACAGGGGACTCTGTTTTAGTGCGTCTAACGCACTTCGGCACTCGTCTTTCGCCTCTAGTCCAGCCACGATGCTGAAGTTGCTCTCCTTCCCCGCTACGCACTGCCTCATTGTTCGATACTTCGTGCTGCATCCCGGCTCCTTAAGACATAGCTCGCTTGCCTTGACACAGTCCAGCCGGCTCGCGCTTATGAAGATGGTCTCCTCGGCGGACAACAGCACGTCTGTTAAACGACAGTTGTGGTACAGCAAATAATACGTGAAGCCAACCAGAAGTACATTTTACAGGGTTTTTGTCGTAATTGTACAACATTGTCAGAATATTATCAAGTTATCATAACTTTTGTAACTACCCCTTCGTGTCCTTTACAAATACAACTTTAAGCTGCAACAATGCAGAAATTAGACCTGTTTACCAGAGACAGACATGATGGTATTTTTCATCATGCAAACATAAACCAGGAATTAAGCTGCTTTAAAGATTAAAATACTCACACATGGGGCATGATGAAAATGCCATGAACTGGTTCACAATAACAACATAACCATTACAGAGGACTGTATTTGTAATGACGTACAATTAATTGTACCAGCGCACTCTTCTGTGGCAAACAAGTCTTTCTTAACAGGTTTTTGATGAAGCTGTTATTACAGAGCTTAGAACACGCAGCGACCAACGAACACGTTGAGTAACTGGGACTTCACACAGTTTTACAGATGAGCTGCAAAGTGCAAAATATCATAAACTCCATTGCGCAAAGTCGCAATGTTCGTTTTGCACATTTCTCACTTTTTACGGGATGTCAGTCGATTCGTGATACTGTATCGCTTTGTTGTCTGGAAAACATTAACCATAGTAATAATATATTTTGGGACAATCAGAAGCCGATTCAAACTTACCCAAGAGTGGCAGAACGATGTAGAGAGTAATGATAATCATTGCGTTTTATCCGTGTTTAGGTTTGAAGAATATTTCGTTTAATCAAAGTTACAGCTGTGAGAAACAAAATAATCCCTCCACAATCAAATCCATTGAAACATCACTGTAAACAGGTCCCGTGAAAACACCATCCAGATACACTTGAAGGAGAATCCCCGAAAGTACTCCAAATTGATGTAGCTTGCCTGCTATGAAACAATTCCCTGTTCTGTCGAGCATAAACAACAACAATAATAAACTCGATGAGCTTTAATAAAACGAAAAGAAAAAGAAATGCTCGCGCGATTGTCTCCCAAAACTCCAACTTGCGGGATGCCCGAGTCAGTCTGAACACACGAGCACGATGCTGGATCTGAGGCGTTTCTGCGCTGTAACCTCAGAACCAACAGGCAGAGTCACTGCGCTCTCAGCGTTTCAGTAAGCGAATACACCAGCGTGAAGATCGTAATTCTTCAACATTTCGACAACTTTGTAATACACGTTGAGTTATTACATAATCATACTTTCTAATGGAAACTATGTAGCATGTCTGATCCTCGGCCGTCTGTGGTGTGTTGCGTTGTGCGTGTCTCCTCCTCTGCTCCAAAGAGTACAGTGGTATATCGCGCTGAAGTTGTCACTGTACCGCTTCAAATATAAGGTTGTCTATGACATCAACACTGCTCGGTTTCAGCATGGGCCTAAGAAACTTGATTAATGGATATTACTCTTAATCAGAGTCATGGTTATTTTGTTATTATATTCCCAAGTAGGTTATGCAGTGATATGGTTACATGGAGTCACACGGAGTAAGTGGTTCGACATATGTGAAAGAATCAAAGTGTACACCGTCGATTAATTATGGTTTTAAATTTCGAAATATCTGTACAAGGAATATGCTTTACGACGATAACGCCAAAGTAAACAACGATTCGATCCTGCTGGCCCAAACAGTACCCTACTAATTGCCCTACTTGCGCCAAACCGAATCAAGCCCAGCGCACCATTTCTGACGTAATGTTTTCAGTTTGCACGGATCAAGGGCGCTTGTTGCCTTGTCCTAGCTCAGCGCCCTTGGCCATTTGACTAGAACAAAAGGATCCCAGGCAGTAATGCATTTAAATCAAACATTTAACCACGCTGTCCTGTTTGTTTCTTTCATCATTAGGTTGCTGAACATGACTTACATTATTTGACTCTTTTTCAAGACAAAACTCTTACACTGTTGGATGGAAGCCCACTGAGTGAGACAGTCCTGCCTGGAACGACTTTGCTTGGCCACCGATGTATCTTTTAAGATTCAGCCGTTAATAATAATTTTTAAGACCTTTGCATAAGATGCGTGAATAGGCTATGCAACAATAGAGTGTAGGCTAGCCAGTACAAAATGTAACCTTAAGCAATCGTAAGAAATTTGCAAGGATAAGATAAATCAATAATCTGTCTCTCCTTTTTAACGCTGTGTAATGGTTGCTGAAGAGTCTAAAGGTAAATGTATCACGAAGCTCACGCAAACCTAACACTGAACTTTTTAGTGCTGCTTGTAAGAGAAATCTGATATAAAAGTTGGCGGACATCGCCATCTGTTGACCTGTTAGTGCACACTCAATTCTTGCTCCGGGATTCAAAGTCAACCAGCTTTTGAAATAATTAAATAATTTTGAAATAATGTCCATAATGTGCAGTTGTTTTCTGTTAGTTGTTCGTTGTTGTTTTGTTTGCTTAATTTGAATAGTGGAAAGTCGGTAAATTAAAGATGAAAAATTAAGCTGAATACAGACAATTCCTAGATGCTACGTTTGTTCACCTTGGACTACAATAAAATTCACTTTACAGAGATTCACCGCCAATACATTGGACAGTGTGCCTCCAATCTAATCTGCTTGGCTTTGATACATCGCTAAGGAGCTTTTATCACTAGACGTATTGACTGCAGACATTTTCAATCAACAATCATGTCTGCCCCCGTCTAGTTCAAACCCTTCCACTAAATCAGCAAGTCTCCATCCTATTCTCATAAGCATTAGTGAGAGGTCAATGTGTCCGTACTGGGATAAAGCTCAAGTGGAAATGGTCACCCTTCTCAACAGAAATTATCCGCCGCCGACCGATATTGATTTCTACTGTATCTTTTGGTATTGGACTTACTGACAATTTCAACATGATTTAAGGATCTGTGAACCGGTGTTCAGGGAACGGAAAAAAGAAACGTGTTAATTGTATCGGAATATAATTTGATGACTCTGCACGTTTAAGACGAGATGTTAAACTCCAAGATTGGTGTAGCATCAATCCTTGAATATATGAAAACTTCAATCAATATTTACTATTAATTTTGCAAATGAATGTCAGGGTGATATAGTCCCTGTCATATAAACGAGAGGCGTTCACACTCTAATGTGCTTCATGGCTTCAGATCAAAAGCAGCGCTCAGGAAATTGGTGAAAGTAGAGGAATGATATGACAAAAGTCCACGGACCAAATGGCGCCAAATTAAAGTTATTGATTACTGACCATGCTTACAAACGTCAAACAATACGAGATCTGGCAGCTCTTAACAGCAAACCAAACCCCTCAATGATGAATGACTTGGAGAGTACGTGGGCGTGTCTGCAGCCTCAGGATATTCCTCGCCATCCCAGCCACAGATGAGGCGGTTACGTCGGCAGTGGTTAATTGTTCGCCTGATGCTGTAAGGAATGAAATGGAAAGCTAAAATGTGCCCATACATAAATATAAACTTGAATAATTTTCTTCACCTGTTAATGTTTCGGTCCAAAATGTAATCAGATGGTAATAGAATGTTGTAAGCAAGTACCCTCAAACATAACAACAAACTCCTAAAGACCTCATTGAAGAAGAGAAGAGAACAATACCGTCAGGTGTTTTGAGGTTGCCCCGGGATTCACAGAGTCCTTTGTTTCTTTGTTGGACTGACATCATCTGACCAATCATTGCCCTATGAAGGTGCAGCGAAACGTTTATTGTTCGTGGCGTCTAGCAACCCATATTATCAGGATTAGATAAAATAACTACTTCCCATAATTGATCTATTTTAGTCGTATCCGTATTAAAATATGAGCCTTGAATCGTTGTTTCAACTAATTTTACTTGCTGAGCAGCAGTTTTCGGAAAATTCACGTCAACTACACAAAAGTACAGAGACAGCTAAGTTAATTAGTGTGCTAGTTATTTACGCTTTTTTTTAGTTAGCCTTTACAGCCCTCAGCCGTTTGCCCACTTTAGGCATTACAGAAACTCTTGTATTTACAAACACAAGACCCTTTATAGAAGTGCTTACTCTTTTTCGACTCATCTAGCCACATTTGCCGAGTAGTCAGAACTACTCCACGTTAGCTTTGTAAGTGACGAGGAGAGTTTGCATAACCGCCGGCAGTTCAGCTACGCTACGATGGGTCACCAGAACCCGCTAGCTACCAATCTCAAGTAGCAATGGTAGATGATAACGTAGTTTTATGAAAATAATTGCGCAGTTAATCGAGTGCATCAAGAATTTTATAAGACGATGTGTAGTAAGTTATATGTCCTACACAAGGCACAACATGACTCCCTCGTATGAATGCTTCTCTGTACTTTAATTTTCACAAGCGAGGCCAAAATTTGGATGTGCGTTTAAAGATGGGCCGTTTAGTCACAGGCTGAATGATAGGTCGCATATAGTATTTGCAGATGTGCTGAGTACATCATGATGGGATGATGATGCATATAATTATTAGCTCATCTATTAAATAGGCCTGTTTATTTCTCGTACAGTTAAGGCTGAAATCAGCAGTTCTCAAGAAAAAATTAGAACTTCAACGGAAGTATTCAAGTGTGCCAAGAGAGAATTGGACGAAAAGGTAGAAGACAACAGTGCTGCTTTTGAATTGTGAATTATTATTATTATTATTATTATTATTATTATTATTATTATTATTGTTATCATTATTGTTGTTGTTGTTGCATTTCCAGCAAATGGGCATAAGGTCTATTCTAACATTAGGCCTACTCTTACAACCAAGGCTTTGTCTGAGTTTTCTTAAATCATTCTCTTAAGTTCTTAAGATAGAACATACAAAATAAAGAAATAAAACACCCACCCACACACACACATACACGCCCAAAAGTCAGTGCTCCTGGTCTATGGAGGAAGTATGTTGAGGTTGCAGTGTAATCAGATGAACAGCAGTAGATGCCCCATAGCTCAGTAAAGTGGTGATTCATTTTATGATTGAAACACTTCATCAAAGGAAAGGCTTCATTAAAGATTGAGTGGATCAATTGTAAGCGGCACAGCAGAATCAATGCCTAATTTCCGTCAGATTACATTAGTATTACAGTTTGAAACTGCCTAGGGTAGGCTGATTGTTCTCTCAGAAATATTGTACGAGTATGCTTAATATTCCCTGTCTTTCTAATAATTGGCCTAACACAGACATCAGTAAAATAGGTTAAAAGGGTCATCCACTGACCTGACAATGTGCTCGTGACTCATGTGATGCTGAAAATATTCGAATGTTTTCAGTGCTGGCATGTTAAGTATCCAAGACATGATGTAATTACATTTCTATACTACTGACAGTGTTTATAATGTTTTGGGGGGAAATGGTGAGAGGGACTGATTTAGTTGGTGATATGCTGGCTTTACTTTTGATATAATACTGTATTTTGTTTATAGAGTGGCTAAAGAATATACTGGTTGATTAGTGGAGTCTTTGGAGGAAAGAACATTTCTTATTTGTTAATAAAGCTTATAACTGTTATTGTGTCATAATTCCACTCTCTTATCTCTATAAAGCACATGGCGTGATCTTAAGGCAAAATCTTGACTGATAGATGCCTGTAGGGAATGGAAGGATGCACGCACACACACACACACACACACACACACACACACACACACACCTCAGGTAGCTTGCCTGAAGCTGCCACACTCTGGGAAAAAGTGATTATTTTGACTTTCCTGTCAAGCTGATGTTGTGAATGACAAAGCTTATTACCCAGCAGAATGTATTGAGTCATAACAATCCATCCTGTGTAATTATGAAGCATATTTTGCTTGTTTTCCTCTAGGGCAGGTAGCATGTAATTACCTAAACAATACCTGATGTCTTTCATTTCTCAATGACTCCCTTTAAAGGCACAGGCGTTAGAGGTGAATTGAAAAGCAGGAGTTTGAATTGAAAGGGCAATATTGCAGCATGTAGTCTGTGACTTAGAGATGAAATTATCTGGATGAGAATAACTCTCATCACTCAGTCCACCCAGCCACTTAGTACATAAAATCTCATACAGTGTCACACACACACTTTAATGTGTCTTTTCTTTATTTCCTGCTGTTTTTATTTTCAAATTTTACACTGGAGGGATTATTGAGTTTGTGCTTTTATTTATTTTTTTGTTTATTTGCTTTTTATTGTGTAATTTCAGACCAAGCTTCTGGCAGAGACCAAACTACAGCAAGATATAGTAAATAAGTGTCTAGAGCAAAGGGAGAAATTGAGAGAAGAGCTCTTTCAGGAGCAGAATAAACTAAAGGAATGCCTGGTATGTACAGACTATATGCATGCATTAGTCACAACTGCTGTGAATGCAGTATGAGAGCAAGACAATGTTTTAATAAAGTGTTGTCAATATTGTTAATATTATATTGACTTAAAATTGGGGCAACCATTCACTATTACATTAAAGAGGATAAAGACAGAGAAAACTGCAAAGGGGATACAGTCTGTGAGAGCTTTGAAGCTCTTTAGTTCATAGACTGACCTCACAGTAAATCATGGGATTTTGAAAAAGGTATGTTTCTATTATTGACTTGTGCATGCATTTTGTGAGACATCCATAGATTTTGTGAATGATCAGATGTAGTAGGCTGTCGTGCCCCTGTTGTAATTGATTTTCTTTTGATGCTGATTTGAAGGATCAGATAAGACTACAGGCTTCGGAGGAACAGGAGAAGTTTCTGAACGATATAATGACTTTTAACAGCGATTACAGCCTGTTAAACAACCGAGAGGCTGTGCTTCACAGCCAAATGAGATCTGAGATAGACACTCTTCAGCTGGAGGAGGACTCTGTAAAGGAAGGTAGTGTGAGTGCTGACTGAATGATACTACACTGGGAACAGACAGGGCCTGAAGGTGTGAGTTGTTTCTCCATCAACCAGCAGGTTCTTTATTGTCCTTCCTATTTTCCAGGCTGGGATAATGAGCACTGGGTGACATGAGTGCTCAAGGAGTACCTTTTACTATGCTATCACATTATCCTTGAAATTATAAGCTTTTTCATCTGTGTGTGATACAGTATGTGATGGGTTTCATCAAACGGTGTTGGGCAATTATAAACATCAGCACACACTCTCTAACTCTTTCTCTGTCTGTCTGTCTGTCTGTCTGTCTCTCTCTCTCTCTCTCTCTCTGTACTCTAGAGATGGAAGATATGATTCGGAGTAGCTCTTGTATGAATTCCATACAGACGGAGAAGAGATCTCTGATAAGTGAGCTGCAAAATCTAGAGTCTGATAACAGAGGTACATCCCGACACTCAGGCAACAGTTACCCCTCAGCTCGGTTCATAGATTGCACTGAAGATGTTAATATCTTTGTGCTTGTTAACGACGATGTTCCAAAGCGTTTACGTGCTTCACCGACCCTCTTTTCATAACTTCAGATGAACGTCGACATGTCAATAGCTTACAATTTCACAGAAACGTCTTGAAAAGTAATGGTGTTTTGCATTTTGGACGTCTCATACATATTTATAAGAGTTGAAGCCACAGATCCTTCCTGTGCTGATGTGTGTTTGTTGTCAGAGCTGGAGAGAGAGCTGAAGGAGGCAGCAGTACTCACTGAGTCTCTGAGAGCTGAGAGGCTCTCTGTGAGTCAGAAGCCTGTCACCGACAGCACATGTCTCAGGTAATATGCTCACACACTCAGAATCCAAAAAAGAAAAAAAAGGCCTTCACCGCTCTTAAAGTAATCAATCCCAATATCTCTGTAGGAGCAGTGATTAGTTTGATTTGTGGTTATTCATTTGTTTCCTATGACCTGTCTGAGATGAATGTGTCATTTTTTTCCAAGTTAGATAGAATTGAAAATTGTGTTCTGTAGGACAAAAGACTTATCTTAAGTAACCATGTCACATCTTTGGCCGGGTCAAAGGTTCTCGGGTGGTATGTCATGATGACCATGAATCACGACTGCAGAACACAGAGGTTGATTTCATCTCACAGTGCATGTGAATTAGTGCATGTACCAGAGCTGTAACACTACACAAAACTCAAGTTCTGGTTTGTACCATGGTTTTGCTACGTTTTAGGTATATTCGAAAAAACTGACAAATATCCATTGGTTGGATGTCAGAGAACCATTGTCTGCATTATACCAAGACGAAATTGTCCTTTGGGATAAGTGTTTTGAATTCAGCATGTGTGTTGCTTTAGCTGGTTAAATGAGCAAGACTACATGTATTTTTCATGCATATGACCAATAATGCAATTTTTGATTTCAACACAATTTTCCATTTGAAATTCTTTCACAACTGATGTGTAGTTTCATATGTCGCATTAACCCTTGTGAAGCTAAAAACTGTTGGAAGCACAAGTCCCGTACCGTGTGGTTCAGAATGAACACATGTACCATTCCAGGAAAGGGAAGCAGATGCAGACACTGCACCAAATAACGCACTGTGTAACACACTTCCTCAGCCACTGTATCACTATGAGGATTTCAACAGACACTTAAACATCTCATATTTAAAGCCATTTTGTTAGAAATACTCAAAAAATGAACGTCGTTTCAGGGACATAACGCACAGCGTTGGGGCAGGGATTACATGGGAAGGCAGGATGGATCACAGAGGCCTCTAGAGTAACTCGTAGCCCATACTGTAATGAAATGCCGTAAGCCTGTCCAGGACTCATCAGTGTGTAATGAAGATTTATTCACTTAAGCTGATTTCCATAACCCTCCACTGCAGTGTGTGCGTGTGTGTGTGTTTAGGGTGTGTCTGCATGCGAGAAAAAGAGAAATGCTGAGCTGTTAGGCATCCATTTCTGAATTCTCCTCCCTCCTTTCCCAAACGTGTAAATAACATTGCATTAGTCCAGCCTATTTAATTAAGTCTTCCATGTAGCCCCCACCAGAAGAAAAAAAATCAGGAGGAAAAAGGGAATTAAAGTGCGCCGTACACGTAGCGCGGGAAGGACAGGAGGGAGAGATCGATGTGCTGTCCATCTGAGAGAGCGAGCCCTTTCCTGAGCTCTTAAATCACGCATTTGGGAAGCGCGTTCCTCCGGTCTTACCCTCATTCATGTCTCTTTATCCCCCTTTTCTGCGAGGCGTTCTCGTTCTCAGGATGTGCTGAAGATGAGGCTTTTGGGAGGAAGACACAGAACGGCAGTATGATTACTTCTTCCGCGTGTCGTCGTTAATCTCGCCTAAATGCCCGTCCACCTCAGTCCAGAGGCTTTATTGATTGTATGAAATTGAACTTATGTCTGTTAAACTGAGGTCTGCCTTTTAAAGGATGAATTGTGTGAGCGGTAGCAATAGTAGCTACCTCTGGTCTACGCGATACAAGCGGCGAAGATACAGAAGACACTGTATTATATCCTGTGTGCCAGTACACTGGCCGGTCAGAGAAACCTCTGGAAGGTTGAAAGTGAACTTGGATTCTAATGTATGTGAAATACCATTACATGCTCCATTTCCTGGTGTCCTAGCTACCTTTATGAGAAGTGAACAGACTGGAGTGGTAAAAGACCATGGTTTGTGTTCAGATGAAGTTTGCTTGGTTTTGTGTTGGCTGATTCAGTCCTTTCTGATTTGTCGTCATTAAGAAAAACACAAGAAGGACCTATTGGGACAGGACTAATAATTTCCTGTTTGGCTCATTTGCTTCGGTCTATCTGATGTGGTGTTCTTAAAGCCTGACAGTTAATTTAGATTGGTTTCTTTGAAATATGGGGGTGCCCAAGGTTTTGAACTCGACCTTGTGATTTCGGACTAATTAATTTCTTCTCAGTAATTGCCAAATCACGTACAGGTGGGTAGAGAAAAAAAAAAAGAAAAGCACTGGACTTTGGCCTGATGGGAATGGAGCAGCACAAGGGTTCCAGATGTCTTGTCTGTGTCTTACAGGCTGAAGAAAGAGCTGGAAATGCAGAAGGAGGGAGAGCTGGAGCTGCTTCACGCAGCTCTGACCTCAGAGATTCAGTTTCTGAGATCGGTAATTACACACAGACACAACCTGATCTTCCACTAACCATACATCAGAGTTTTGAAACATCAGCCCAATTTTTTCTACACTCTTGACGCAACGTTTGTGAAAACATTTGTTTCTCGTTGAATCGCCGTTTTCAGAGGAGAGTATAGAGTATCTCATCACAAGGTCCACTCTCTGAAGTACAGGTTTTGAAAAACCATCCACTGCTCACTGAAATGATGGTGGTTTTTTTTTTTTTCTTTTGTTTGTCTGTGACTGATTTCAGAAATTATCACAGAGGGATGAGCCATCCTCAAGAAGCTGAAGTCAGACCAGATGTCGAGTTAACTACCCGACCCATAAGATGAGCACGGGCGTAGAGCAGGAACAGAGTCTGTTACTTCATCTCAAATCTTCACCTTAAATTTGGACTGTTCACTCATCCTTGTTTTCCCATCTTGAGCCGGCCAGCCCTTTTCTTAGCCCTCACCTATTAGAATGGGCGGCAGAATTGAGAAGATTACACGCTGACATGCACATTGATGTCAGTTCCTTTTTATTTGACATTGAAAGCTATTAAAGACTGTCGCCCAGTGGACCAACCTAGAAAAAAAAAAAAAAAAAAAACCTTAATAAGTTTAAATGGCCTACACCAGTGGGTTTCAATCTGTGGTTTAGCCTTTGATTATCCCAGCTGATTGAGCTAATTGAGGGCTTGATGATTAGTTGATCAGTGAAGTCAGGTGTGGTAGTGCAGGACTCAAATACAGATGTAGGGCAGGGGAGCCTTGAGGAATGGATTGAAAACCAGTGGCCTGCACCACGACAAAGTTGGTTATATTTATCCAGGTGCTGGCTCAAATTCAGTCATTGCTTTAGGCTTTAGGTTTTGTTTTGTAAGATTTTCACAAATTGATGTTCTCAGCTCAGTTGATCCCGAGTATTTAAAATATGACAGCAGTAGTGTTGCAATGCAGTATTATAAGAGAATGATTTTGTTATGCACAGATTTTGTCTGTCTCCCACCTCAAAATACATATGAATGAAGCTCAAAGCTTCTCATTTTTCAACAGGAGTGTTTATCACAGTGATCTGCTCTGTCTTATTGGGAGTATAGATGTTTATGACAGTGATCTGCTCTGTCTTATTGGGAGTATAGGTGTTTATGATAGTGATCTGCTCTGTCTTATTGGGAGTATAGGTGTTTATTACAGTGATCTGCTCTGTCTTATTGGGAGTATAGGTGTTTATGACAGCGATCTGCTCTGTCTTATTGGGAGTACAGGTGTTTATGACAGTGATCTGCTCTGTCTTATTGGGAGTAGAGGTGTTTATCACAGTGATCTGCTCTGTCTTATTGGGAGTATAGGTGTTTATTACAGTGATCTACTCTGTCTTATTGGGAGTATAGGTGTTTATTACCGTGATCTACTCTGTCTTATTGGGAGTATAGGTGTTTATCACAGTGATCTGCTCTGTCTTATTGGGAGTATAGATGTTTATGACAGTGATCTGCTCTGTCTTATTGGGAGTATAGGTGTTTATGATAGTGATCTGCTCTGTCTTATTGGGAGTATAGGTGTTTATTACAGTGATCTGCTCTGTCTTATTGGGAGTATAGGTGTTTATGACAGTGATCTGCTCTGTATTATTGGGAATAGAAGTGTTTAATCGCAGTGATCTGTCCAATGTCATTTGCAGTAGAGGTGTTTTATCAGTGATATTTGTTTTTGGGAACAGAAGTGTTTATTACAGTGATCTGTCCTGTGTTATTTGGAATAGAAGTGTTTTATCACTGTGATCTGCCCCATGTCATTTGGAGTAGAGGTGTTTTATCAGTGATCTGTTCTGTGTTTTTGGGAAAAGAGGTGTTTATCACATTGATCTGTCCTGTATTATTGGGAATAGAAGTGTTTAATCGCCGTGATCTGTCCTATGTTATTGGGAGTAGAAGTGTTTTGTCATGGTGATCTGTCTAAATGTTTATGAAATGTTTATGACAGTAATCTGTCCTGTGTTATTTGGATTAGAAGTGTTCATCCCAGAGATTTGTCCTGTGTTACTGGGAATACAAGTGTTTTATCACAGAGGTCTGTTCTATAGTTTTGGAACAGAAGCGTTCATCACAGAGATCTGTCCTGTGTTATTTGGAATAGAATTGTTTTATCACAGTGTCTAATGTTTGTCCCATATGTATTAGGTTTTTGAAAGTGCTAGCAGAGAATGACAATGGAACATTTTTTAAAATAATTCAAACCACGTAAACATCACATATTTTTTCTGTGTAACTGCCAGTGTGGATTTTAACATTTGTCACAGTGCTCAGACTGAAAAGACTGTTTATGCGAATGTAAATGTTTTGTTCTTTTGCTTTCAAAAAAAAAAAAAAAGAAGTTTCTACTGCCATCTAGTGGCCCATTTATAACATTACACTCTTGAGTCATTTTCATGCCCTAACTCACACCCACCTCTTTTCAAATAAGTAATTGTGTACCTGAATCCCTGAGTTGAAAAATACAGTACATCACTTAATTGTGGATGGAAAATTAGTTGAAATGGTTGTTTTTGCCCAAAGAATGGAGTTTACCTTGCGCTAAGTATCTCATACGCGGCCAGACCATACTGTCAGTGGAAAGCCAGAAAATCCATAGAGCTTCACTTTCTATTCTTCCACTCCCTTTGTAGTGAACACAATAGTTACATCCTGCCTTGTTGCTTCCGTCTGTTTTAACCGAGGCCTTTTTGTTAATTGGGAGGCGTAGCGGAAGAATTTGTGGTTTGTTGTAGACAGAGATAGAGACGCTCAGTAATGATTACAAATCACACTGCAGTGTATTTACAACTTTACAATCTAAATGCAGATTAAAAATGATTCACTAATGAGCCCCAAAAACCAATTAGGAAAATGCCTCACGTCTCAAATTCAAAGAGTCATAAAATTGTGGCAGTTTGGTGTGAATATGAACACGTTGCCATGGCAGAGGAGCATGATGTAAAATACACAGCGGTGTTAGACAGAACGAGAGACGGGTGGAATCTTCATGACCCTGTGTGAATGAACGTGCGAGACTTTAAAAGATGATAGGACAAGTCAGAAGATGAGTTTTGAGGTCCAGCATCACCACAGTGTGGGAAAATCTAACCGTTTCTCTCTCTCTTTTTTTTTTTCTTCTATTGTCTAGATGTTTCTAATAACTGCAGATTTATGTTAATAGGTTAAACAGCCAGTGTTCGCATATGTAATTTTTTGTACACCAGTCATACACATACTCTCTTTCTGTCTCTCTCTCTCAGACACACGCACAAACACACACACACATGTTGCCTTAAATTAGCTTCCACTGACCTCACTTTACTCATGGGACCATTGATTTGGCCTTATAGGAGCCACGGTCAGGTTATCTGCTCTTCAAAAGACGACTAAGCAACATTGTACTTTCATGCTTCCTTCAAGCACAGTGACTCTGTGTAATCATAGGAAGAGGTACAGCTTGGATGGTTGTGTCCCCCTTGGGTCGTATCAGGTCAGAGTGCTATTGTTCAACAATAAAATGATCATAATATGTGATTTTAAACACAACAGA
This sequence comes from Chanos chanos, assembly GCF_902362185.1. NCBI lineage: Eukaryota > Metazoa > Chordata > Actinopteri > Gonorynchiformes > Chanidae > Chanos > Chanos chanos. Next base: position 39,984,282 of record NC_044498.1, on the reverse strand, counting down.
ATATGTATATCCAAATTTATTCTGCCTCAAACCACGTAGTATTTTTATGAACTGAACTCACTCACTCACTCACTTTCAAAGCTGCTCATCCTAATTAGGGTCACGGGGGGTGCTTGAGCCTGTCCTGGCGTTCATTGGGCAAAAGGTTGAGAAACACCCTGGACAAGTTGCCAGTCCATCTCATCCATGATTTACAAAGATTAAAGCATCACAAATATCACAAACTGTACTATGAGAAATCTGCTACTGGCTATACTACCATTTGTTCTCTCACTGGTTTTCCCATTAAATAAAATTAGCTGTAATTCAGCTGTGGTCTGTATCGTGTGCTGCTTTAAGCGCTAAACAGCCCATTTTGTGTTGGAGCAGTGTGTCCATGATGTTAAACCACACGCTTTGACCTTCGTGACACAAAACACAGTTATTCCGGAGAACATGGGTGGAGGACTGCCACATTACAGGAGCACGACCCCCCCCCCCCCCCCCCCCCCCCCCAACCTGGCCTCTTCTTTATTCTCTCCATTGTTTCTAGGAACTTAATGAGGTGTAATCAGGCAGGATAAATACAGAAAACATGTCAAGCTCTTGATGAAGCCCTCTCCTCCTACCCTTACTCATCTTCCCTTCCCTCCTCAGCAATTACAGCTCCTTATTTATCCACCACACTCATGATAGCAATTAAAACAACCAACGTAAACACGGGTTTCCGTTTTACAGCCCGATATTTACCCTGCTGACCTGCAGTGTCATAATTGGGGCCTGGCATTAATGCTGTTGCATTGAGGTTTGCGGTTGAGGATTGTGCCTAGTGGTAAATAGGTATTATCAGTTTGAGAAAGAAAGTTACCCAAGCCTCGTTTTCAATCTGTTAATTAAGTCTGCCTGGAACAGATGTAGATAAAGCCTTCCTGCAGCACTTCTAATAAAACTGGCATTTTCTCCTGTCTGAGATCAAACTGTTGGTTCTTTTAATTACGATCGGGTCCAATATGGTGCAGTCAAAGTATAAGATTAAGTGTATTGGGTTTGCCTCTGAATTTACCATAGAGAGCTATAATTAGATTCTCTAAAATAATTTGTGGTATAAACCACTGCATTTGATTATGCTCCCTGTGTGCTGAGATTAAATTAACGGCCCTTGATTTTTTCTTTCTTTTTTTTTTTTTTTCGCTCGCTTGCTTTTATTGAAGTATCTTAAAATAGGCCTTTTATTTCCTTCTGCCCAAAGGCTTGGTTTATGCAGTGTTTGTATGCTCTACACTGTTTCAATACAGTAAATGGATGAAGATGTTTTGACAGAGTTTAAATCTATTCTGGTTTGTTCATTAAAGTATTTCAATTCCTATCCAAATTTTCACATTTGATAGGATAATACAATACCCCAAGGACAAACTTTGTCAAACACATTCAATAGAAATATACAGCTCAGTATATTTAGGTATTTATTGTGAGATACAAAAATAACAAAACAATTTACACATTTTAGAGTAACATGAGAAAAGAGCTTGTTTGGATTATTATCCACAGATTAGACAGGCGTGTGAATAGGGACCAGTCATGCCGCTTTCCCTCAGTTCCTGGAGAAAGGTCTCTATGACCTGAGTCTCCAGCTGAATGTCACTCTTGGTCCTCAGACAGTCCTGATCTTTTGGGAAATACGCAGAGGCTGCTCCAGAGATCTGAACATTGGACTCTGTGAACAGAGTACATAGAAACAGGTTGTTACTGTTAGAAATGTTTTGGCTAATATTTTGGTCAGATACATAAAGCAATGAGAAAGAGACTTGTATGAGATTATTGACTTATTTGATGTATATCTTAGATATTTATTCTGGCAGGTCATGGTAGGATATGCACTAATTTATGAGAATAACAGATCAGAACACTGTCATGTACTAAGCATTACACTCATCACACAGCAGTGAACCACTAAACACCAATGGAAAAGTAACAATATAAAGTAAGACTAGCACACTCTTATATGATATTATACTGTGTGCTTTGTATTACTCTCTCCTAAGATCTGTTTTTGTTTGTAGAGAGGTTGAGATACAGATGGATAGAGGCATATTGGATACTCACTGTTACAGACTGCCAGTTTGTTTCCTCCTACATAATGTGTTGTCCATTTGTGTTTGTTGGCTCTGCTGCACTCCTCATAGATTCGAGATCGCCTCAGGAAAGAGAAATCGTATCCCTGTGGAGAACCATACGGTTATAAGATAAAATCTGGCCACTGGGTCTTTCATCCACACATTCATTCTGTCCACAACGCCCCCCCCCCCCCACCCGCCCCCACACACACACAGACACCTTTTTTTTTTTTTAATCTGAATTTAATCAGTATAACCAGGAGTAGGTTGCCCTTGAGTTTTCATTAGTTTCCATTCTCCTCTGTAAATGTGACAGACATTTAAACTCTGCATCTGCACCATTTCACAATAAGAGCATTTTCCTCATCCACACTCTAGAGGGCAGTGGCACATCACTCACTTATGCATGTTACATTCCACTTTTTTTTTTCTGGAAATTTCTGTCCTTCGTCGATCTTTAAAATCCTACTCTCTGTCTGTGGAGGTTGTGTATCGTTAAGCAAGCCCGGTGCGGTTTGAACAGTCTCACGGGGGTCGGTGCAAGGAGGAGTCAGCGTTTGGAATTTACTAGGACAATGTTTGAGGCTGAAACCCTGTGTGAGAAAAATGATTGACACGTACCTCATTGCACATGGGTTTGCAGTAGCGCTTCTCCTCTGTGGAGACACACACCAGTCCGCCTTTGCTTTGCGCCACAGGAGCAGGGCATTCTGCTGGCGGTGCATCCTTACACACTGCAGGATAGGAGATGGAAAAAAAAAAATCCACTCATTACTGACAAGTTCAATGCCATCACTCCTACTAGCTGACCGTGTGTTAGTGGGGAGCTGGTGTCTCAGGGAGCCCTCATGCCTGTGTTGCCCTCTGACTAACCCTTCTGCTTATTCCACTAATGCCAGACCAGTGGGAGTTTCATTATCGTCCACCAGGCAACCTGTGCACTCTCTCACACCTCAGTGGATTCGACTGTCCGGATGCATTTGATCCGGCCACTTTCATGTCATAGCCTTAGCGTATGACCGCTATCAGACCTGTCAAACTTGACATCTATTACTTATCTCACCTCAGATCCTGGTAGTCCACTGACCTGTATGCCTACTCACCTGTCTTATCCATCTCACTGCTGTTGCACACTCATGTTTATGTGTGACTCAGGCGCTACGCGTCAAAACAGTCTGTAAATACTAGTGCCCTTCTTTCTCTCCTATTTTTAAAAATAAAGATAGAGAGGGGAGAGAGGTGGACTTTGGGGATCTGTAACCTGTTTTTTGCTGTTTCTGTAAAATGTCAGTCAGTCTTCGCAGAGAATCCAGTATGGATGCTGTCTGATTATCTGCCCACTGCCCAGCCAGTACCTCCAAGCATTCTTCTGCGCCCTGTCTCAAAAGAAAAAAAAAAATCAAACATTGACTCAACTAGCATTTTTCATTCACATAATAAAAAGGTATGTCCTTGAAACTAAACTGAAAACAAGTGGAAGTCATTTTAAGAACCAATAAATGCAGTCATTTTTATGTGTATTGCACCTTTAGCTTAGCAGAGAGTTGTTCGAAAGACCAGCCCGCAGAAGAACAGGTATCATTTGTTGATCCTTGGATCTCAGAGGTGAAGAATACTTCAAAACACAAACATGACAGGATATTAACACAGAATGTGTGTGTGTGTGTGTGTGTGTGTGTGTGTGTGTGTGTGTGTGTGTTTTGTTTTGTTTTGGTTTGGTTTTAGGTTTTAATGCTGATATACAGACCTCTCCTTACATATGACAAAAATAGTTTTGTCTGTCTTTCCCACAAGCAAGTATCAAGATAAATGACTTTAAGAGTTCTTACCAAAGGCCACACACAGCCATATCACAGCTGTGCTAATCGTCCCAGCCATCATGGCGTGATTATGAGAGTGGACAGCGATATATGTCTCCTTTGTGCTACAGTGTAGGATTTGTGTGTGTCATATCTCTTTTTACGGGAAACTTGGGTTGCATCACCATGCCACACAGGAACATTTAGCCAATGACTGTGAGGCTGAGGTCTTAGACAAACATTTACAGAGGAGTGCTGAGATTGTGCAATTTGTTTTCAGTCATTTGGAGAAATCCCAGGTACTCTGTTCACCCATAGAACTGACTGTTAATGTCTTGTTCTCTCTTTTTATTACTAATTTCTTTGTTCTTTATTGCTTCTTCTTTATTTCAAAGTCAAATTGTGTGTGTGTGTGTGTGTGTGTGTGTGTGTGTGAACATCAACATGGGGTTGCTTTTGTATTTATGCAAACCCAAATCACTTCCCTATGAGTTTGTCCTCGCAGAGGGATTCAACTTGGTAAGCATACTTTCCAAATCGGCCAATTCTCCAAGATAAATTTATCTTTAAATTTAAACTGTCGGCATTGTTTACTTTCAGAGAAGTTTATCTGAGTGACTCTTTACACAACTACATAACATGAATTTACAAAAATTGCAATATGAACATTATACAAAATTAATCCCATATGCTCTGTGGTACTCTCAGAATATCAGATTTTAGTTGTAGTTATTTAGTAGCACTTTAACAACTGGCTTAAATTATTTAGCTAATTCAAAAATTGTATGGTAATTGGCCACCATAAAGTCTGGTAGATGCTTTAAGCTTATGGCATTATACACTGGAACCTGTGGATTTAAAATTTGTGATTAGAACACTTTAAAGGACAATAATAAAAGCATGTTCTATTAAACTGACATCCAAAACATACTTTCCTTTGTTTCCATATACAGTCTTTTCCAAGTCTGTTTTAGGCATCAAAAACCATTTTGTTACTTATCCCTGAGTAAATATTGCTGATAGTAAAATTGTTGCCAGAGAATGAAGTTTAATCAATGATTTTTCAGCTTTCTTGGAGCCAAGTTGTTACTTCACTTGTCTTTTGTATAACAAGGCAATTTTCCCTATGTAATTTTCAACATGCAGCTCAAATTTGTTCCAGTTACCTTGATTTGATATTAATGGGTTAAAAAAAATCTCCTGTGTAACATATTTTTAGGATTTGTGTGTTCTAGCTTTGCTTTTAGCCGAAGTTTGTATTGCTTCACTGTACAATCTGAGAATATTTGTGGTGTTGACCAATGTTAGGAAATGTCCACTTCTAGATTGACTCAGCCTAGGATGATGTCATAGCATACTGACAAACATTGTTTAATACGATGCACAGAGACACCTGCCTGTGGCACCAGGACACAGCCCCAGGATACAGTCCTCCTGGCAGGATGTATCACAAGGATTCTCCAAGCAGCCGCTTTCAGGCAGGGTTTACATACATTTCAGATCAGGTTCTTGAATTTAGATTAAAAAACTCAGTGTGTTCTCAAACCTGTTAAATGGTACATGCATACACAACATACAGCAGGTTCCCAGTATGACTGAGCTGTGTTTCTTAAACTAACAAGGGATATTTGTGTGTGTGTGTGTGTGTGTGTGAGAGAGAGAGAGAGAGAGAGAGAGAGAGAGAGAGAGAGAGAGCTGAATTCTTAGGTAAACAGTTAAAGGGGAGGGCTGAAATTTTGCAATTTGTTTTCAGTCGTTTGGAGAAATCTAAGGTTCTCTGAGCCCTAGAACTAGGTAGTAGTATCTCATTACCTCTTTCATTATGATTGCATCTTATTTCTTTTTCAAAGTCAAATTTTGCATCCCCCCCCCCCCCCCCCCCTTAGTTTCTTAAGTTATGTAAATTCAACTCATTTCCCAGTAGCTTTGTCCTAGATTAAAGATTCAACTTTGGAGGTGTAGTTTGTAAATCATCCAGTCCCCCAAGATCCATTTAATTTTTTTTTTTTATCATTTGTTTTCCATATGCTAGACTTATTTTTATTCTCAGATTAGATTTTTGAATGGATGGTGGACACTCTGTTTTCTTAGTGGGGTCTTCAGAAATGGAAACATTTCCACAGCTGCTGTCCACAGTAATAATGGATGGCAGTAATTATTGGGGTTCACTCGTGCTTTATGGTCGTGTGTCCGTCGAACCCCAGAGTTTGCCAGACCTTAGTGAGCTAAGCACTAAGCACTTCACCAGCATGCCACAGTGCTCGTTAACACAAGAGGCTGACGTGAGAAGGTTTTCGTGTTGGATGACACAGGTCATGTTAGACACGTTACCCTGACTGATTCATCTGTGGCACAGCCACTGTGAATTCTTATCTCCATCCAGAGATGGTTTTGCGGATGCGGTAATAACCTCATTCACATGTGACTTTTGAATATTCACCCCTGCCCAGGGAGACTGTATCTGCGGTCAGATGTGATCAGAAACACATTTTAATAGCAGGAATGAATGGAGCCTCAGAGAATTAGAAGTTAAACTTAGAAATTAATTACGGCACCAGAATTGGATTACATTATGGGAGCAAGCCTAGAAGAATGTCAGAGGTGGAGGAATAATTTGCTGAGCTACATAGATTTTTTTTTCTTCTTTTTCAGCTCAGAACTTAGTGTGTCTGTCACCAGCTACCAGCTACTTGGGTCTCTTTGGGTAACACCCTGGCCTCTCTCTCTCTCTCTCTCTCTCTCTGTGTCTCTCTCTCACTATTGGTCTTTGTCTCTGAGTGTGTTCTCTTGGTTCTCTTGGGTAATACTGAGCTAGCTCTCTCCATCTCTCTCTCTCTCTCTTTCTCTCTCTGTCTGTCTGTTTGTCTGTCAGTCAGTTAGACAGAGAAGCTCTCAGGTCTCTCACTGCTGCCCCAAGGACACACTGGCTGACTCAGGTTCTGACTTGCCCCTTGTGTCTGCTATCGACAACTCCTACTTAAATGACAACTGTTAAAAAAGAGAAGTCATAAATCAACTAGTTTATATTTTGGTGAAGCTTTAAAATGTGACTGAAAAAAAATGAGGATTTAACAAAATGTGCCCATAAGGTTCTTCTCATCATAGTGGTTGGACGTGCCAGTTATATTTAATTAGGCCCTGTGTTTTTTTACAGGGGTAAACACATTTTTTGGACATCTGTCTATCAACCCTGCTGCACCTGCCTAGTGGAACAGAGAGCTCCTCCTCCGTGAAAGCCATAGAGAATGTTTCAGCTACAAAAATAATCATTTATCTAAATAATTCATTGGAGATCACATCCATTATGCAAGGATAAAAGGCAGAGAAGGGATAAATAATTTAGATTTATGAAACGGAATTTGAGCTTATTAAGGGGGGGGGGGGGTGTTTGTTTGGGAGAAAGAGGAGAAATTATTCAAATGGATGGAAACTAAAAAAAAAAAAAAAAGGCAGTCTGTATGAAAAGCTTCAATTAAAACAAACAGGAAAGGATTTTTAATCATAAAATGTAGGCTAATTATTTTTTGTTCCATTTGTACAGTCATCAGCTTTTTTTAGGGACCTGTCAGACTATGGAATTAGCTGAGGTTTGACAGCTGTCAGAGGCTAATTATTTGAATCTTGATTAATTATTGCTTTATAAATTAGGAAATACTTCATCAGGTTTATTGTATCAACAGAGTTGATGCTACGTATTTTGGAAAAAAAAAAAAGAAAAAAGATCTATATGATACATACTTGCTTGTGTATGCTTGCGTGCTTGTGTATTTTGCGAGTGATCTAACCACGGTCTCTGTAAATGCCTTTACAAGATGTCCAAATGCATATGACAGTCAGGAGTGAGACAGGAACACACAGAGTATACATTATAGCCTTTTACATAATCTTGCATTTATGGTGAACAAATTTGCACACATGAAAACATGGAGCACTAGCTTTAAGCCAAACTGTCCATCTTCTTTGAAAAAATCTCAACCTGCTTCAAAATTAGTGTATTCAATTACTGGGATGAGAGAACCCGCAGTGCCTTTGTCAGAGAATTCGCTGGGGTGTATTCCAATCCTAGAGCTAATGCATATTCAAAGTGCTGCTACCTAAACGTTATTTGGATTCTGCCTTGGAGGATAGCTCACTCAAATGAAAGAAACTAACAAATAAAATGGTAATAATTGCTTCCCTCTTTAATTGGCTATTTGTTTAATTCATAGATTAATTAATGTGACACATTCAGATCAGAAAGACTACACTTCTGCCTGGTCCCAGTTGGTATGTTAGCCTTCACAGTCTATTGTGTCTTTGTGGGAGGGTGGTGATGTTATAAAAGCTCTCTTAATGTGTCTTAAAGAGTTGTCAATGCTTGTGCTGTGGATGCAAAAGAGTGGCTGTCTGTGAAGTGTTGGCCATGAGGAGTAGAGGGGAAAACGCTCGACCTTGTTGTTCTGGAACAGTTTTTTTTGGAGTGTTTTTTTTTCCTCTTTTTTTTTTTCCTTTCTTTTTTTCTTCAAAAGAGGCTGCAAGAGGGTTTTGCATTATTAAATAGCCAAAGGTTCACAGTAAGTCAGCCTTAGTGATTCCCTTTTGAAACATCCAGACCAATAAGGCCGACACACACACACACACACACACACACCCCACACACGCAGAGCAATTTGGTGCAAATCAGCCAGTCATATTCACGTCTCTTACATTAGGAAAAAGCATTCCATTACCTCTCAAATATTATTCTCATTAATCACTGCAGAATTATGGTGACCCTGTTACATCTCATTAGCATGCTACAAATCAAGGTTTTAATTCCTAGACTCCAAAAAAGGAAAAGATAAAATTAAGCTGTTAAATCTCAGGGAAAAAAAAAGTGCTTGACCAATAAATGAATTCAAACGACTGATAAAATATTTAAGTACTTGTGCCCTCCATTTCCATTTGTATTTGCTTTGATCAAATATGTTTTACTCTCCAAAGAGTTTTATCCATCAAGGGAAATGACATAAATTATTGTCTCGTTTTCAGTCAAAAATAGTGTTGAAGTGAAACTACTGGACCAGGATGAGGTAATAGACTGAACAGATGTTGTATTTGAAGACAAATCAAATTGTCAGTGTTTAATTCACTGCAATTTCGTAATATATAAACACTTTTTTTATGCATATGTAATTCATTCTCCGGTGAGTGTGATGTTCATGAAAACTTATGGGAGAAATCTTAAATTGCCCCTTTTTGAACAGTATAGATGTTAATGGGATGAAGAATAATTCTGAAATGACCTCCAGGAAACCCCTGTATGATTCCAGAAAACTTCACAGTGGGAAATCAAGTCTTGCAAATTTGCTGTGTGGGAGTGTGAGACTTTTGGAGTCGATATGTTTGGGTGAGATTTGTGAAGTAGATGTGTTCTAGTCTGTCTTGCGTTACATGATCGCTCTGGTGGAGAGAGTAAAAAGGAATTGATTTGGGCAACCGTTGTCTGAGACACTACAGCATGCTTAGAGAATGACTATGTATAACTCAATTCTGTGACCACTGCCAGCCTAAGGCCCTGTCTGCAGTTATCTGTACAACTGGCTAATATAACAGATAGAGTGTTTTAGTGGCAGACCTAAAATGTTTTGAAATGACTACTTTAATAGACTCTCTCACACCCTACTTTATGTTTTCAGGATTTTTCTCAAAGACAAACAGAACACACATGACAAGCAAATTGACCGTCCTAGCCTGCTAATGTTTTATTTCACCATTTAAGTGAAATGCTCCAGTTTCACACTGCAACAGATCTCATTCAGTCATGTGATGTGTATAGTGGATGCTTTAAGGCACTCAGTGCAGACTGCAGACTGTAGTAATTTGAATAAACCAACAAGTAAGCACTCACAGCACACACACACACACACACACATGTGCATGTGTGCACACACACACGCAAACACACACATGAACTTCTGGCCCTTTACTGTAGGGTGGTCAAGTACAAAGCCAGTAATAATGAAACAAATCCTCATAAACACACACACACACACACACACACACACGCACACTCACATGTATGCACTCAGGCACTCCATTTTGCTCCCTAATGGGTCTATGAGTTATAGGTTTAATTCCATTCTTTACACTGCCGTAAATGAAGCCATTTGAATAAGGCACAAGCACTCATAAAAATGCCAGGCAATAGAGCAGCAATCCAGTTAAGGTCTGTGGCCTATTAGATTCTGTCTCCTCTTTACAGGGGAAGATGGAGACTCCAGTGTGATCCAAACTGACAGAAAAAACATTACAAAGACGGCACCCTGTGTTTTTCTTCTCCTTTCAAATAAACTTGCAAGACAGATCTCTTTTTCTTTTGCTTCCTCTCCCTTCTTCCTCTCTTTAAATAGAGCAGTGGGTCCGTTTCTGTGCCTTTGAAATGTAGTTCCTGCTAGCGGTCGTTAGAGATTATTTAGGAAGGTTTGGCACATCCTTCTCTCAGTTTGGAGGACGACCATGACACATAAGCAGACGTATTGATGAAGTAAACAATTGTGAAAACAGTTTTGCATTTTTCAGTTTCATATGCATATGCGCCGTGATTAGCATACCGTTTCCTTCTTTTAGCTCTAGCATTCTCACAAAAAGACGTTGTGTCCTGTAAAAGAGGTAGCCGAGTGGAAGAGAGATGAGGTTTTTTTTTTTCTTACGTCGTCATGGATATAATACATATTTCATGATTGACTGATTTATTGCAGCAAATTCTCACAATACTTAAAACCTCTTTCTTTTTCCATATGTCAGTTCAGCTAGAACCAATAACACATCTATCACTGTCATCCGTGTGTGTGTGTGTGTGTGTGTGTGTGTGTGTGTGTGTGTGTGTGTGTGTTCATTTGTATTTGGTCTGCGTAGTCTGCATGAGAGTGTGTTTGTGGTACTTCATGATCTGTCTGTTAATAAGCTCTGTGTTTCCATTTGTCTCGGTGTAAAGAGAATCAGTCCCTAACAGAGTCCCAATCAGACCCATGGAAGTTTGAGTGAGTCGTCATTATGTGACAGAGACTGTCTGCTAATCAGTCAGCTATTGACCCACTTTGTTTCCGATGAATCGTGTTAATTTAGTGCCCTCATCCGACTGGCCACTTGCTGATGGTCAGAGAGCTTCAATTTTCACTCCTGCTGAGGCTGAATAGATTATTAAGTGAATAAATGTCACTGGCTAAGACTCACTGTTCACACAGCAGAATCACCCAAATACCACTGAACTAGCCTTAAAATGAGGGCGACTGTGCTTACAAATATTTTAGTTAAATACGTTTTTTTTTTTTTTTATTCCTACCAAAACATCATCATCTTTTTTTTTTTTAATCAAAATTAAATCAAGTGGACATGAACTTTTTCATTAAAAAATTAAAAGAACATGTTGTGCTTTGCACTCAGTGCATTAATAGATATATATTTTTTCCTCCTCGCTTGGTTTGATTGCATTTTATTTTTCTCTTCACTGAGTTCAGGGCGCAGTGAATCTATGACTTTTGCTGGTTGATAGTGACAACATAAATACAGAACTGATAAATGAAAAAGATTGGGAAGACATATTGATCATATAAGACTTTGATGAAAGAGATTGCGACTAGAACAGATGAGCAAATGTGAGTTCATTATGGATTTACCTCAGAGGCAGAGTAAAACACACAGGATTAAGGGACAGGGGAAATGGATTGCAAACGGGGGGAAAAAAAGTAAAAATGAAAGAGGAATGGAACGTGTAAGGAAAAGGAAAAGAAGATCTATACAAACACAAGTCTGAAGAAATAATCAATGCTATTGAATCCCCTGTTTCTGTTTCCTCTCTGTTGTTTTGTGTGAGCGTGGAGAGAGAGGGGGATAGGGACCAACTGCAAACAAAAAAAAATGAAAGAGAGAGAAGAAAAAGCAATAGGGATACAAAGGGGGATAGGCATAGAGATAGTTAAAACAGAAATGATTGAAAAAAAAAAAACACAGCACTATAGACATAACATACAGAGAGAGGGAGAGAGAGAGAGAGAGAGAGAGAGAGAGAGAGAAAGAGATGGGGAGAGCAAGAGAAAGAAAGACAGAGGGGAAGATGGTTTAGAGAGAGAAGTCTTTGAGACTGCGAGGTGGGATTTTTGACCCTTGGGTATTGCTGTAGTGTGTGCCAGCCAGATTTGGTGTAAAAGGGGTCTCGGATGGTAATCTGTCTAACATTCTTCCAGCAGGGGGGCCACTTCTGATGTCTGCTGAGATAGTGACCTGGACACACACTTTCTCTTATACACACACACACTCGTACGCACGCACACACTCGTACGCACGCACACACTCGTACGCACGCACGCACACACTCGCACGCACGCGCGCGCGCGCACACACACACACACACACACTCGCGCACACACACTCGCGCACACACACACTCGCACACACACACACACAGACACACACACACACACGCACACACACAGTAGCTTCATTATTTATAGACTCCCAGTGTGGACCAGAAGACAGAGGAGAGTTCATCATGCCACAACACAGACTCATTTACTCTGGAGAGAAGCGAGGGAAAGACTCTTTCATTTCACCCTCTCCTCCCTCCCTTGTTCTCACTAACATAGAGAGAATGCTGCATCTGCCTGGGCTTCAAAAATAGACCTTCATGAATACAGTTCAGAGGCACTGTGAAGCTTGGGTGAAAACCCCCGAGGTTAAAGAGAGCATTGTCTTACTTAAGACCATCTGTAAAATGTAACAGTGAAGTCTTTCTTTTTTTTCTTTGGTGTAGACATTCATTCAGCTCTGTATTCATGTGTAAGAGCTGGAAATTCAACGATATAACAGCTATAGACACAACATAATAACTATAGAGTGTATATATCAAATTAAGAAACAGGCATTTAGGACAGAAGTAAGATTGGAATGTTGAAAAAAGGCCACCGAGCTCTGTCATTGAGTGTTTTTATTCCTGTTTTTGTAAGAAATGTAACTTAATACAGAGTCAGAAACTCACATAATGTCATCACCATTTAAGTTCGTCTAATTTTGGACTCCCAATCAATGCGCAGCGTTTCTCAACTGCTATAACAACGAGTGATTTAACAAACTCTGTATGATCTCAGCCCCCATGACCCAACCTCTCTCTGTGTCTCGCGGTGAAAAGTTCAGTCATGTTTAGATAACGTATGAGTCAAAAAAAAAAGAACACCAGTGGGCATTCCCAGTTACCGACATTTATTCGCCATCTGAGCTGGATGAAGCGTAAAAAGAGTATGCCAAGGCGGATGTCAGCGCTCGTTTGGCTCAGACATGCGTGAATGTGGAGGGGACTGGAGGAACCCTGCCAGCAGTTTAGCACCAGCGTTCTTTCACAGATGCTTGGTTAAGCATCATTCTGCTAAGGCCGCCTCGTTTTTTTAAATGTCACTGACGTCCCTGTTGTTTTTACACCCCTTTCTATCTCAAATGCCACAACCTCAGTACAGATCGAGAGAGAGAGAGAAAAATGCCTTTTTTTTTTTTATACTGTCTCTCGTAATGTTTGTGACTTTGAATGGGAATCTTTTTTTTTTTTTCCCCCGGGGACTTCGATCCACTTTCATCCTTCATACATTTTTATCATGATTAAAAGATGGATGCACCTGGCCAGAAACACTACAGTCTAGGACTACTTTCTCTCCCTGGCTCTCTCTCTCTCTCTCTCTCTCTCTATCTCTATCTCTCTCTCACACTTTAGTTTTCATACACTCATCTCCCTGCTCAACACTCAACCCAGTAATACTGCCTATGGACCCAAACTGTTGCCATGAAGCTGAGTTGTTAGAAAGACAATTGATTGACAGACTCATCGATCGATGATTGCATTGACTGACATATTCCCATTGCCTATTGAGTAGACCTTTATTGTGACTGGCACCTTTCTCTTGGCTGATGATTAAAAACACTATTGACTGACATGTTGCCATAGGCCACCAGTTCAGAGTCACTTGCTTTTGTGCCGTTGTCTGTAGCCAGTGAAAGTCGTCTATTAAACAGAGATTGATTCAGGGCTCCAGAGGCCCAAATTATACAAGACCCTTCACCTGACATGTCAAATCCAAAAATCCAAAATGTCTAAAATGTTGACCAAAGGGATAGCTATCTACTACATCACAAAGCCTGTTGTGCTCTGAGTAATGGAACATGCTTAATGCCTGTCACAACAGTTCACATACACAGTTCGGTATATAGACAATGGTTAGATAGATAGATAGATAGATAGATAGATAGATAGATAGATAGATAGATAGATAGATAGATACATAGATAGATAGATAGATAGATAGATACATACATACACAGATAGATAGATAGATAGATAGATAGATAGATAGATAGATAGATAGATAGATAGATAGATAGATAGATAGATAGATAGATAGATAGATGCAAACATTTTAGCCAGTTTTGGTTCATATCTTGTGATTGCTGTCTCACAGTTAATCTGTTTGAACCCATATCAAACCATCTCATCACAGAGAGAATTACAACGTCTTCCTTCTTCTAAATTATCTTCAATATCTCTGTATTTACAGTGTGTAGTCACCTCACTGGAGTACCACTGATAACTAATGTGTTATTCCTAATGTCTCAGTCACTCCACTAGAATACAGTAACGGATGTGTTATGTGAAATGTACAATATGTATTTATTCCACTTGATCACTGTACCTAATGTGTTACTCCAAATGTCTCCATATGTGTAGTCACTTCAGTGGAACACTGTAACTAATGTGTTGTCCCATATTTACAGTATGTGGTCACTCCACTAAAATATTGTAGCTAAGATATTACCTAGAAGGTCTCCATATTTACAGCTTGTGGTTACTCCACTAAAATGCTAATGTTTGGGTTGGTACACGTTGGTGTACTGGGTCCATCAGTTTAAAACACATGTAATTATAGTTAGACTTTACACTTTATTTTCACTGTGGAGTGAACTTGGAATTGAGTGTCTTGCTCAAGGGCATAGCGACAATTGGGAGAGACAAATTTTAATCTACCTCTTGGCATAGTGAAGTGTTTTCTGCTGTCACGCAAAGAAATGCAAGACAGAGACTTCCAACGATCCTTTCCCTGACTGACCACTGTCACTGTCACTGTTACTGATACTCTGGAACCAGTACTGAGGCAACATAGTGCAAAGTAACATATTACTGTAATCTAATTACTTTTCTCTGTAATGAAGTAGTATAATGTATTGCCATTTCGATTCTTTTAGTCACATTATAATTACTAAGTCAATTAGAGTTTTGTTACTTGTGTTGCAAATATATTCCTAAAATCATAATATTAATTACTTCAAATACATTTAAACTGTAAATTTCCTCCATGATAACACCCATCCCTGCCTCTTTTTCACCACTACCTGTGATAGATGATGTATGTGACTCAAGTTAATACAGCAGCTCCTAACATGGAGCTTACCTTGCATTTTTGAGTAACTAACCCAAAACTGTTTGCAACAGATGCAAAATATACTTCTGAAATTCCATAAAATGTGTGGATGCTTAATATAACTTGAATCGAATTGATTTGCATCCATTTGTCAAATATTCGGCATTGCAGGTGTAGCCTGGGCCATTATCGTTGCTCTGAATTACTTTTGTGTCTCGGTGAAGTTCTCTGCAGGGTGTCTTTGAGCCGTCTGAGAATAAATTGAGTTTGGCAAGCTGAAGAAGGGAGATGATGGCTGTTGTAAATATGTGATTTCCTTGAGGGTGCAACAAGTCAGACCAATGTGGTACTCGATAGAGAATGTGCTCTTAATGTGTTCAGTATTATCTGTGTGATAATAGAGGAGGACAGAAGGAGAATGGACTTAATTAGTGTATGGATTAGATGTGGCGTTATTCATAAACCTGTGTGCTTGTGTAAGAGAGAGAAAGAGAGGGGGTTTTTTTTGTTTTGTTTTTTTGTTTTTTTTTTGTCTTGGTTCTTTCAAATGCAGAAAAATACGTGGCCACAATTATTTCCCCTCTGTGTGTCGTACATGTTTCACTTATAATCAAATGTTTTATATGTGCATCACATGTGCTATACCTATTCAAGATGCTGTTACACATAGTGCTGAGGTGTTTGCTGTGCCTGGGATGTGACTGCAGATCCAGGGGGTTTAAGGGACTGAAACTGGCTGTGTGCTCTTGGAGGGGTTCATCAGACAGGACCCCTCTCCAACTCACTGTTTGTCGATGATCACTGATGGTCAGATACTTTTTTTTTTTTTAAATGTAAAAGAGAAGCCATAATTACAGCGTAATTGTTGTGTGTTCAACCATGACACAACATCAAAAACAAACGTTTCCACTCAAACATCCAGCATTTTCCACACGAGTTAATTCTTGGCATCGGGAAACTTGTTTTATAAGGGCCTTTTAGTGGAACATCTGGCCTAGTTTAAAGACAGATGGTCTGGCTACACCTTGTCACTCAGTGCCACAGGGCAAACTCACTTTCTTCACTAACATCTGTAGCAGTGGATAGGGCCTTTTGAATTCCCTATGGGACTACAAGCTTCCTGCTGCACTCTGAGGTCTTCACTGATGCTCCTCTGCCTTTCAACTAAGGAGGTGAAGAAAGTCATGAATTAAGACAAATGACAGAGGCAGAATTGAAAGCTCTCAACAAGCTTTCTCTCACCTTCTTAGCGATGAAAAAATAAAAACTGGAATAGAGGTGGAAGCAAAAGAGAGGCAGGGAGAGGTAGATGATATGTCATTTGACGTAAACAGACTGGTGATGGTCAGCACATTTGCATCAGTGGAGATGGTGAGAAACAGTCTTTGAAATACCCCAGTTTTTTAGTAGTTGGAGACAGAGAGAACCAGTATCGGCTCATGGAGAGGTTAGTCTCTCAAGAATGACTCGGGGAAAGGTGGTCATTTTCTCTAAAAACACTCATTTCTCAAGAATAGCTCAGAGAGAGCATGGTTAGCATTCAGATGCAGTGGTGTGAATTATCAGACATAGTTTTAGGTGTTTTTGACTCATATACAGAATGTAGAGTGTCAAGAAAGACTGGATTGGACAGTTCTGTTGGACCTTGGCCTTAGAGGGATATTTACTTTCATGAACGCAAAATAAAGAGATCGTGTCATCTGATGGAGAATGTTTAGAAACTGAACTGAAGCCTATAAAAGTAAATGGCTAAATTATTGTCTTCAGTAAAAGCACAATTTTCCTTTCTCAAAATAGCTTGGTAAACAAGAGAAGGGCAACCTGTCCTTTAGATTTAGAAACATTATATCATTATACTCCGCCACTCCACATTCACTTTAGTCAGACAATTCTGTCAATGAATGGACCTCAGTTATTGAGGTTTGAAAGGTCTGTTGTGAATCTAAAAGAGCTTGAATTTACTTACTTTATTTCAAGGAAGCAGTAACATGCTTGGACTGAGAGGTGAATGCTTGTATGCCTTTTTAGTCATTTTTTTTTATCAACATGTAGACTGTTTAGTTCAGTTCAGTTCAGTTTAATTGGATGACCTCGCCCAACCTTCCCAGGGTGTGGGGATGGGAGGGGGGGATAGATCCGCAGAGACGAGACCATCATCAGAGATAGACAGTTAATATTTCAACAGTGATAACCACATTTCAAGCCCTGTTTGGGTCTTTTTTCTCTGAAACTTTAGATGCTAAATAAACCATGACTCTGTCAAAACTGGATGTTCCGTTTGTCTGCTGTGGCAGCTGCCATTGGTGGAACAGTGAACATCACTTTTTCTACAGAGACAGCATAGACTAAACTTCAACATGAGGATACGCTTTAGAAATATAATGGTGAGCAAGCTGGGTTTTAATATTTAGACAAATATTTTAGTTTATGCCTGTTTTGTTTTAAATTTTTTTAAACTTTCGCAAACATATAAAGATAAACAACACAAGCAAAAGCAAAAAAAGCCCCTACCTGCATATTCTCTCAGCTCTGCACGCTTTGAAATGTCTGCATTCAGTGAGAAAGTTCTGTTTTGTTCTACTTTGTTCAGCAAGATCGCTCGATCGCTTTACTATATTCCTAAACCTAGATTTTGGGTAGTGTTTTTAATCAAAATATTGAATGAGAAGCTTATAACACTTTTTTTCCCCCCTAGCCTTGTTCTACGTGTCTCTGACTTGTTTGAGCACTGGCAGAAATATTAGTGAACCTGGGAACTCAGATGACCAGCTTCACACTGCAGTTCTGCTGTTCTGGTCTCCATGGACACGAAGCTTCGCCAAGCTGTCACAGCAACACCATATGCATTTTAATAAAAGCACCCTGTCACCTGGAGCTCTCTTCCACTTTCTTATCTCCTACGCTGAGAGAGCCTTTATTTTCGATATCCCAGCTCTCGGATTTTCTTTGAAAGACATCGTGACAAGTGTGAGCACTCTAGCCTGAGAGAGAGAGAGAGAAAGAGAGTGAAAGAGAGAAAGAAAACGTGAAGGCTTTTCATCAGGAGAAATGCTTAGTAAAGCAAGTGCAGATATTGTAGCCCATGAATGAATTATGATGTTTTGTGTTTGTAGTTTTGTTTGTAAGAACCAATGGCTCCTATTCTTTCTCATGCTCATCACATACATTTTGGCGACTACACATTACATCCTCATTCTGAGAATTCTTTTATGTGATCGTCATTTTTTTTAATTATCCTGTTCTCTTATTGAGACTATTACTGCTGCTCTGTTAAGCCCAGCCCTCCTTTCCCTGGTGTTTAAATGACTCTGTCAGTATCTATTTGACTGGATTAGCGTGGAAGGCATAAGACACCGCTCTACACAGACCTGACACAGAGGAACATATGGCCACAGCATGAAGTCACGCGTGTGTGAGCATTTTAACGCTGTCCTCTTCTGCAAGGTAAAGGCAGGAGAGTACAGCCTCACTTATTATATCAAAAATCTTCACATGCACACACCCATCACACTCTGAACCAATAAGAGATGAGAGCGGTTGTGTGAAATGGGTACATCATAGAATGGTAGACCAGTCAGATACAGGATATAGCCACACGTACTTTCTTTCTTTTTCTTTTTCTTTTTTTTTTTGTATATCTAAGCTTGCAGGTAAAGTTCTAGCCTTATATGGACTGATGTGTCTTGCATGACCAGTAAGGATCAAGAATGTTTCTGTAAACAGACTGATCAAATAATCTCAGTATGAGAGCCCATCTCAATGCAGTGCACTCAGTCAGGAGTATCCATTTGCCCTCTACTAAAAGAACAATGCACCAATTAGAGATTCATTATATCGTAGAATCTGTCTGCATTCATTATCTACTAAAAATGCACTCTATTAGTGGGTATATTTCAATCCTTTGCTATTTTAGTATTTTAAAACAACCTACCAAATATGCCTACAGAGAATGCTTGTCAGAGTTATTTCTTTTACTCACTACTCTCATATTGCTGCTTACTGTGTGGAAACTAGCTTAAAGCAAATGTTTCAGGTGGAGATTTATAGCTGTGTCGGTAATAAGATTTCAAACTGACATGGACTGATTGTTCAGAGAATTCTGAATGAATGTAGAGCCTCCATGCCAAATCCTCTCACCCAGACTGGCTACACTAGCCTGGTACAAAGCTCTAATCACTCTATCAGTAAATCAATCGATCAGCTCTTAGCCATTACTCTGCGTTAAGGGCTGCAGGTCTCTCAGGGAAAAGAGCTGACACATTCATAAAATGCAGCTTTCATTAGGGTCTATCGACAAAACCATCAGAGGCCACACTGAGAAAACACCCAAAACAGTACACGCACGTGCATACACACACACATACTCCCTCCCTCTCTCTCTCTCTCTCTCTCACTCATACACACACACATACAGAGAGAGAGAGAGAGAGAGAGAGAGAGAGAGAGAGTTTCTAACAGACTGAATTTATATTCTGTTAATGGCACAGAGGATTGAAGGATGAACAGAGCTGTATAATAAGGATCCTCTACAATTATTGAAAAAGAGAGAGAGAGTGAGAGAGAGAGAGCAGCTATACCATCATGTTGATATAGGTCACACATAGGAGTATTTTAAAGACACATAATGTATAATCTTTAACTAATGGAGAATAGTTACTATGTTAATGACATGTATATTCAGTGAGGACAGATACTAATTTAAGAGATCATGTATCAGTAATTAACCTTAATGGATGCCTATTCATTTCTTCACATAAGAAAGAATACATTCACAACAATCCTCAGATGGTGCTTCAGGTAGTCTGCTCTGCTTGTGTCAAAGGACACATAGCTCATGACTGAAGTCCTGTCCTTTGCATCACATGCATCAGTGCCTTCTGGATGTGTCCTCTGGGTGGCAGTGTGGTACAGTGTGGTTTAGGATCATGCAACACTATGAACTCACACACACAGACACACACACAAACACACACACACACACACACACACACACACACACACACACACACACACACATAAATCTAGGCAAGCCAAAAGGTTTGCTGTCCTCTTATTAAAAAAAATATGAGAAATTGATCATTGAAAAGGAATGTAAAACCTGTCAGAGGACATAATGAATCTTCTCACTGCATTTTTTTTTTCTCATTTCCTTTGCTTTTCGTTTCTGTGTGTCACATTCTACCTCTTATTGCATTGACTGGCTCGTTTACTGTACTATCAATCAAAGGCAAAGCAAAGGAAGATTTATTCAATTATAAATCTTTATGCTACAAGTCCATATTCAGACCAGGTCAAAACAAGTCCATATTCAGACCAGGTCAAAACAAGTCCATATTCAGACCAGGGTCATGAGGGAAAATTATATTCAGCACCATTCTATTTCCATCTATTAACAAAAAGCTATCTATCTATCTATCTATCTATCTATCTATCTATCTATCTATCTATCTATCTATCTATCTATCTATCTATTGCCTCCTCTGTACTAAATGCATAAATGCACACACACACACACACACACACACACGTACGTGCACACGCACCGATGAGTCGTCCCCCCAGAGCCTCATTGAGATGAGGGGCAGGAGATAAGGGTAGATCAGCTATAGTTGGTGTAAGTGTTCCTGTCAAAATACAGTACATCACAGTTCCCTGTGCAACACAATCATTTCTGTCAAACCAGTACAGACCAGTCAGGGTCCAAACTGCCGCTGACAGCAGGATAATGTCTGAATATGCTTATCCAGAGATAGCACCCATTTAAGTGGCTACACAAGTCATCATAAAGAGGGTTGTGTGATTGTGTTTACTAGGAAAAATGACAAATGTTATGAGGTCACACCGCTGTGCACTGCTATTACATGTTTATGTAACTTTATGACAGTTACATAACTAGAGGAGTGTCAGAAAGTCACTGTGCTGTTTTGTTCTTGAAGTGTGTATAGGATAATTGTCTGTAGTATACAGTACAACCTCACTTCATAGTGTTATGATATATTAATGCACTATCCTGATGTAATAAAAAAAAACAGCCTGCCTCACGCTATGATTTGTGTAGATAGTGTGAACAGAAGAGGAAAAAAAAAGTCATCTTCCTCATTTTGCCACTGACTCATTTTCTGCTATGTGGTGCTACTACATGTTTAAACAGAGTCGTGACAGAGAAACACAATACATGTATATAGAGTGTTTGTGCAGATATGTTTGTAGGATAATTATCTTTTGTTATGTAGCACAGTTATACATATTTTTATTCTCCCTCTACCCCATCCAAAAACCACACACTATTTTTCCACTTCCTTTGCTCCAGAGGCCATGGAAACCAACAGTGATATTTTGGCATGTTTGAGTCCTACTCTTTTACCTGGGACTATTTCAGTGTGTTCGCTGTCATTGTCCACCTCATGAACATTAATAGGTCTAAACACATGGTTTGGTGCCACCAGTGAAATTATAGTGCATAATTATAATGCAGTGCACCGTTTAAAAGACTAATATAGGGTATCCAGACTGACCACTTGAACCGCAAGAAAATAATTAGTTTGTGTGTGTGTGTGTGTGTGTGTGTGTGTGTGTGTTACTGTGGATTGCGACCTGACTGCACACTCACGGTGTGGGGCTCAAAATCGATGTGGGCCACAAAAATGCTGTTCCCCACTAAGTGAACAATATGATAAATATACATGTAAAATATTTAAATGTTTTAAAAATATTTAAATATCTAAATATATTTTTCTGAAGTATATTGTTGTTATTGGTAAACCAAAAGTATCAAGACATTTCTTTGGTTAGAGTTAAGGTTAGGGTTAGGGTGAGGGTTAAGGACAGGTTAGTATTCTTTAGTTACACGAAACGGAGTCAATGGGAATTCCCCACTAAGATATGAATACAAACTTGTGTGTGTGTGTGTGTGTGTCTGCATGTCTATGCATGTGTGTTTAGGAGTCAGGGGGAGTCAAATGAGTCAGATTAGTTAGGAGTCAAATGTTCATTTACTTAGAGTGTACTTACTCCACAAGAATTCACTTAGGGTGGGCAAAAGTAGAAAACTTAATACCTTCATGCTAATTCTGATTTTTAATTTTTTTTTAATGTTGTATTCGGCAAAAAACATACATGTAGGGTTCTCCCATTGTGTCGCTATGAAGTAGCACAGGTTTTGGAGTGTTTCTGTTGATAAAGACTACGCATACCATCGATAACCATCAATGCTATAAACCAATCTTTTGCCTGGTATCACTATTATGTGCTGTAATAATGGGCTAAAGACAGGTTTATGGAGTTTTCATGAGCAGATACAGAGTACGTAGGAGAATCACCTTTGCTCTTAGGCAGCTACGATTGTTGTGTGTGTTTGGGGAAGATGGGGAGCACCTTCACACTTGTCAACATCAATAGCTCTAATTACAACAGATTTGGAACCAACGTGGTCAGAGCAAGTGTGTGTGTGTGTGTGTGTGTGTGTGCATGCATGGCATTCATGTGTACTAATTTATGCTTGAACGTGTATGTATGTCTATCAGTGTGTGCAGCAGTGTATATGCATGCCTCTCAGTCTATTTGCCTGTGTGTCATATGTGATTTAGTATGTTTGCTGTAGATGTCCACTGGGAACCAATATGTTGAGGTGCATATGCACAGGGGTTTAAGTTTGCCCTTGGCAAGCAGGGCACATGTGTGGCTATGATGTCTCATACACATCATTTTGTTTGATTCCTCACACACACAGACACACACACACACACACACACACACACACACACACACTGAGTGGTCTCTCCCTCTGACATGGAGTCCAATTCGTAACCTGTTCTTGGTAATCAGAACTGAGACTGCAATACACATTTTGACAAGCACTGTCACACCAATTTCTTCTCGCTCTCTCATTTATTCCTTTCCTTCTTCAGCTCCTCCTCTCTGACCTCCTCATGCGCTCCACGTATTCAATTACTCCTGGTTTGATTACACACTTAAAATGGCGACATTGAAGGGTGAATGACTGCTTACTCTGAATTTGAAAACTGTTTTAGACGCTCAGACTGCACAGTGGGGACTTCAGGACTTGGTATTGTTTACTGACTTCACTGGTTTTGTCATGATTCCAATGATGGTCTCATCACGTCCGTTGTAATTAAAAGAACCTCGAAAGAGTTGAGGGATATTACGGGTGACTCTATATTTCTCATAGTGGTGCATTTGCTGAGGGATTATGCCTTCAGTTCAAGCACAATCAAAGCCATTAAGAGTGACCTGCCAGATTATATAACAACATAGTAGATTAGACAGTGGTAAACAAAATCAATTAAACATCAAGGAGACCACTCAGTGTCAAATATAAAAAGCAATCCAAACCCATTTACATGATAGCAAATTAGTTCATAGGCACATCAAAGATGTCATTGGTTTTGAGGAAATAAAACCTACTATTTTAGTTGCATTACTGTGTATGTATGTATGTGTGTTTGTATGTAAGTATATTTGTATTTACTTGTCTGTTTGTTTGTTTTGTATAACCTCTTTCTATTTCTTTGGCTACATAAGAATGACCTATGTTGTCATTCAGAAGTAAGCATTTCAGCTAACATTTTACTTCATAATACATTAAATGTATGAATAATATCATAAGCATTGAGTACGAAACAGTGCCACTTAAGCACTTAAAACGGAAATCAATCAATAGCATCCTTGACCTTTTAAAAAGGCTCTGAACAGAAACTGTTACGCACAATTCTTTTGTGGATTTATTTCCACTTGTTTATACTAACTGTGGTCTGTCAGGTAACACCTGCTAGTGATTAAGAATGAAAAACAAAGTGCTACAAAACACTATACAGGAGTGAACTGAATTTACAAGATAGGGGTAGATTAAAAGAAAGAACCACATAATCCCTTCGCTGTGCTGTCAGAGTGTTCCACAAACACACACTGGAGTTTTTTTTTTTTTTTTTTTTTTTTTTTCTGTAACTCCTTAAACTGTGGGAGGACTACTGAGTAGGCTTTTTCTTTCATGAGACTGCCATACCAGGGTAAGATTGAAGGAAACCAGGAGAGCCACGTTGCAGCACCTGTGGACTGCAGAAACTTAGAGTAAAGTGCCTCACTTAAAAACATGTCAGCAATGCTAGAAGAAGAGTAAAACTCAATAGCTTACCTCTCACACCTGAACCATTACCTAAAAACAATTTAGACCTGCCCTAAGAGTAACTGCCCTAAGAGAGAGAGCGAGAGAGAGACAGAGAGAGAGAGAGAGAGAAAGAGAAAGAGTAAGCCATTCAAAGATATTCAAAGACGTTTTTCACCTTTGCAGGAATTGGTCCTTATTCGTGGCTGTGGAACAGTAAACAAGGTGAGAGGGCAGTGACTAACAGCGGCGTGACCAGCCCCTTCATTATTGAAGTAGAGCACAGTTGCGTCGGTGGTGAAGAACATGCCATTAGCCATGCACTGTAAAAGCTCTCGCGCTAACAGGTGTGCGTGCGCGTGCGCTCTCACACAGTATATGAGTCATGCTACCATGGCAACGCTGTTGCTCCGTGCGTTTCACATCACGCGTGATCACGGCTTTGACAAAAGTTCCCACTCAAGAAGGAGCTAGAAGTTCATCCTGCGTGGGAGGCACAGAATCAGCCCATGGGCTGCTATTTCATTTGCTAGCGATGTCTGTAGTTGTCAAGAGCAATTAGCACTGCTAGTGCTATAGGATTTGTTGTCTAGATGTTTTTTGGGATGCTTTAGCCGTTTTGTCTATGCAACATTTATGCCAAGAAATAGCCATGAATTGAATATTAATGAAGGTTAAGCTACACGGTTTGGATTTGAGTCCAGACTCCTTTTGTTAAGTGCTTCATTTACATGTGTGGGTACCACAAGAGTTTATTAATGTTACATGAGAGAAGGATTTCTTTTGGAAGGTCCTTCAACCATTCTTCTGTATTTCTGTTCACTTCCAGTGCGTTTGATTTCATTTGGGAAGGTGTGGATCGCTATGGTGCTTAATTTCTGCCCAAAATACAAAAGAAATTGTTCTCGTTTGGTGAAGACGGTTCATTGGGCCCTTGGCTAGCACAATCAGGTAAGTTGTCAGGAGGCACAGAACACATCAGAAATGAACTTCCATATGATTTCCTAAGGTTATGGATGGGAATCATTATTTAGATCACACATCTGTCTGAATGATTGAAACTACTTATGCCTGTTGATATTAATGAAAATCTATTCTTGTTCGTTCATCAGTCATACTGAATATGTATAAATGCAGGTTAATGTTTCTTGTCTGAAAAAGAGTTAATGACCTATCGTTTAATGTAAGAGAGAAATACACTGCTCTGGCTATACTGAATATTGCCTAACTTATGTTATATCACTTTTTGTCGTTTTTATGAGAAAGTCTTTATCAGAATGCTCAGTATTCACCTCTGAGTATTTGTGTGCGTCCATTCTCTGGTTAATTTGTGAGACGTTGGTTCTTTGCTTTCCTGGATATTAAGCCTGAGGAGAAGTGACATGTTTAGACTGACACCAGGCTAATCATAGGGGAGCAGTAATTAGGGATCTGGTTCTTCATCTACCACAGCTCACAGCTGATAACTCCTCCAATCTGGCATGCCCACACATCTCAGTCTATTCTCTCTTCTTGAGCAGGGGACACTTGTCCTCTCTCACAGTTATTTTTTTTCTTCCTTTTTTTCTTCCTTTGTGACTGGCACAAAGCCATGTAAGTTTGTATATGTCCTTCTGTGTCTTTTGTTGGAAAGGATGAATAACTACCCCCCCCTCTCTCTCTCTAACTCTCTCTTTTTCTCTCTCTGTGTCTGAGAGTCTAGGCCTATAGTAGTGTGTGTCAGTGCCTCAGCCTTCAGTTTTACGGGCTGTGGAAAGATATTTCAGAAACTTACGTACTGGTGACTCCATGGTTTTGGGTTTCTGTGTTTGCTTTGCCTCTGTCTGTATAAGGCTGGAGAACCTTACTGCTGATGTGTTAGAACATTAGAGGACCTCTCCCAGAGGGGAGAAGACACTTCTCACATTATGTAAAATGAACCAGAATATTCAGGGTATTCTAAAAAAAAATGGTATTATTTAAGGTGAAAGGGTTTCAGGTGAAAATTCAATCAGTAGGAATTGGTCATCTTAAACATCTTTTTCACCTTTCTTTTTCAATCAATGTCCAGAAATAATTTTTTTTGTTGTTGTTGTTTTCTTTGGCATCTTTGATTTTCACTTGACACAATTGTCTGGCACTCCATGCTTGGCATAGAGGTAGGCAGTAGCTTCAAAAAGTCTTTGATGACAAACACTAAGGCGATATCTCTATCCTCATCTGGTCTCTGTGGCTGCTGTGTTTGTTCATCTTAGCTGTTTCTTTTTCTTTCTTTTTTTTGTACACCAGCCCTCTGTGGCTGTTATTTGGAGCTTGAAACCTGACCCCCGCTTCTTTTGTCACCACGGGACGTCTTTTGCGGGTTGGTCAGGTCATTGGATGAAAGACGGTTGTCTCATTGGCTCCCTGACCTCTAATTTGGAGGAAACTCAGGGGTGTCGTCTCTACGGAGGGCCAGAGTTGACCTTAAAGTATTTTGTTAGCAAGCTAAATCTACGTGTTCAGCCTTCAAACAGAGTCAGGGCACAGACTTGTGTTAGTTGAAAAGACCGTATTGTATATCTTTTCAGCTTCACCTTACTTTGTATGCACGGGATCTCTGCGGATCAGCTACTTCAGATTTGGCCCAAAATGAACCACTTCAGCTCAGGGTAATTACAGTCCTTCATCTTAGTCCCAGATCTCTGACGCAAACTCTCGAGTGCAAGGGCTTTGTGAAACTGGCCCCAAAAGGCCTGTAGTGATGAGGTACAGCTTTGCTTTCACATCTCAACCAATCAGAGAAGCTTGACCTTTTGTGCCAGGGGAGCTGCTGACCACCATTTTAAGTGTATCAATAGATAATAATTAATTAAATGATAGACTTGGATGATTAAAAACATCACCTTTCAAGTTGGTTATAATGAAGAGCACTTTTTGGCATGACTGAAGTTCACATAAGAAGATCCTGAATGGGCACACCATCCCTAAACTCAATGCGCTAAATACTAAACTCAAATAGCTTGATGACTGATTTCACTTCTCTGCTCCTAAGCTCTGAAATGTGACCTATAACCAAAATTTGAAATGTGACCAATAACCCAAGTTATTGGCAGTTGCTGTTCGCGTTAAAGATTGACATACAATATGGTAATCTGCCTATATCTGCACATTGGTATCTTTGGATGATTTATAGCTTTGGTCGCAAAGATATTAGCATTCCATCTTAATTGACCGGACAGCATATAAAAAGCATTTATCTGGGGTTTTTAAGCATAAAAATATCCGGTATATTGCAGTACATAATCTTCCTCAAAACTTCACCAAGATCCTGCATTAGTTTAAGATGCTTGTGTTTTACCCATTGTTTTGCAACCTTGTGGACACTTTCATCTTGCAGTGTGTGAATACTTCCACACTTCCATCCTTGTAAATCCAACATTGTGCCTCTTATTTCCCTTCTCTCAGACTGCCTGTTTGTGTTTCCCTTATTTTCTGGGTTGTGGCCTCTGTGGATCGGAACCACATTAGAAAATCATAAATCATTTTCATGTTTAGTGCATAAATGCTGGTGCTCAATAGTGAGAAAAGTTTTAAATCAATATAACCTAGCTGTCATCCCGGTAATGCTCCAGTTTTCCACTGCAGAGAGACTGGAGGTGGGATGTTAGAGGTTTGAGAAACAGCTAATATAATAATAAGGATGACGGAATTATTTAGAGGGAGATACAAGACATAGAAATGGAAATACAGGAGACAGATGGAAGGAAAGAGTTGAAAGTTCACCGGGAAAGGAAAGAAAACAGATTTCCTGTGCATCTTGCTCATCTCAGAACCGATCAATTAAGATATGAGAAGGTCCGTCTGTGGATTTTTAAAGCCATTAAAAAAAAAAACAAAAAAAAAAACCAAATCTTCGCTGGTATTCTTTCTGCTCATCCAACAGTCTCTGGAGTGCAACTAAGAAACGTATGTTATTTTTCCTCTTTATTTCTCAGACCTTTTATTTGGTAATTTGGTTTCTGAATTCACAAATTCAAGTTCAACTTTACTGCAGATATTATCACCAAGTGTGTTGGAATTCTTACTTTCGGCCTTACTTTCTTGCTCTCAGGAAAATGGCGATAAGAGCGAGCATAGCATCTACAGCAATAGCATCAGCAGATGGGAAAAGTCAAAGCTTTACACAAAGCATTTGGTGGAAATGTCCTGTTTGGATTGGAGGTCTGTTTCACCAATTTTCTGTGCTAAGGAAACAATGTATTGAACTGGCCTTGCAGTTATGAATAGATGTGTAGCTAAACCACTAACCAAATTATGACCCTTTCAATAGGTACACTTTGAACAGTATGGTGGTATGATTGAACCATTGCTGCATTGGTAATGTTAAGTTTATCTAGTCATGACAGAAAAAAAAAAAATGGATGTTACTTAATGGTTTCTTCCTCCTTATGTATTTGCAGTCAAAGAGTGGACCAAAAATGTGAGGCTTAAATGCACTAACTGTTTTAACTGTAATCCCACCAATGACAATTAACTAACATTGTGGTTCCGGAGCTCAGTCACAGATTTCTTTTGGTTCTGAGAAATAATATGTGTGTATGTGTGTGTGTGTGTGTGTGTGTGTGTGTGTGAGAGAGAGAGAGAGAGAGAGAGAGAGAGAGAGAGAGAAAACGAGAGAGAGAGAGACAGTCAGACAGAGACAGACCTCTCATGAATTAAAAGATGAAATCAAGTTCCTAGAACCTTGATGGGAACATCGTCTCCTCCAGAAGACTGAAGACTGAAAAGGAGTGTGGTGAATATTGAGTAAGGATTTAAGTATCTCTAATTTCACCCGTTCACACACACACACACACACACACACACTCACACAGGTGCACGCGCGAGCACACACACACACACACACACACACACACACACACACACACACACACAGGTGAACTGTAATTGTAGATGATCATGATTAGATGATTAGTCACACAAGTCTGCAGCACTTCAGCTGAATTGATGGTGCAAGGCTTGGAGTATGTGGTTTAAATTCAGTGCACTTTGTTTGAAAGGTCAGAACTGAGTTAGAATTGAGTGTCAGCAATAGTGAATTATAGTAGTGTATCTTTTGATGGAGTTCAGTTAAAACTAAGAGAGAGTTAAAACAGAGATAAAAAGAGAAGAAGAAACTAAGAATGAAAGAAAGGAGAGAGGGAGAATCTGTCTGTCTGCCCACCTAACTGCTTGTCTTTCGGTCAGATGTCTGTCTGCCTTCCTGTATGTCTGTGTGTTTGATTGTTTCCAGGGGATTTTGCCCCGCCCCCCTAGATTGTCTATGACTGATGGCGCATACACGTCGGCCCCTTCTCAACAATCTGCTGTCTCGTTCCACTGCAGTCTTTGTGCTTTTGGAAACCCATCTTTTAGATGGAAGCTGGGTTCTCTAAATGGGCAGATAGTCTATAAATGGGCAGCTTCAGTGCTTGTGAAAGAGTTTGAATGTGTGTCAGCCTTAACTCGTTGTGATGCATTCCGCTCCTCCGTCTGGAGGCAGTTCTGTCACCTTCCTCTGCTGCAGTACCACACAGCCATGAGAAATGAGTGAGCAATCCTTCCTCTCCTCTCCTCTCCTCTCCTCTCCTCTCCTCTCCTCTCCTCTCCTCTCCTCTCCTCTCCTCTCCTCTCCTCTCCTCTCCTCTCCTCTGCTCTGCCTCTCATGTCTGCCAGGCACATCCCAAGACTACAATAATCCCTCACAATCACCCTGCAAAAGATGTCCAAAATAACCCTCTTTTCTGAAGAGAGAGGGGGGGGTGAAGCTGGAAGTTATTTCGATATAGGAGAGGACAGAGGGAGAGGAATAGAATGAGAAAGAAAGGGAGAATGAAAAAGGAGGCTGTTTTACCCACCCTTCACTGCCTGGTTCTAGCTCTGTTGTTAGCACAGTGTGTCTGTGTGTGTGTGTGTGTGTGTCTGTCTGTCTGTGTCTTTATGCCATTGGTAATATTAACTGCTAAGATTAACTGTGCGGAAATAGACTGGACTGTTAATGTTCTACATAAACAGTCCGGTCTATTGCCGCACTAAGAAGCATGCAGCCACGAACAGCACAGAGGGAAGTCTGTACGTTGTTTATCCCATACTGACCAAAATCATATGCCATCTCTCACACCACACAATCATCCACTTGTCAACACTCCTGTTTCCAACTACTGTCTGACTGACTCTCTCTCTCTCTCTCTCTCTCTCTCTCTCTCTCTCTCTCTCTCTCTCTCACTTGCACTCACTCTCGTTGTCTCTCTTTTTCTCTTTCTCTCTTTATGCTCTGATCCATTTAAAACTGAGCCACTAGAAACGCCCGCCAGTCAGAGGCAGTTGACTGCCGGGTCAGAGCAGTTTTTATCTATTTTACCTTTTTTCTTTTATACTCATTTTTATTCAAGTCTAAAAAAATACCTCAGCAACAACAGTTCTGTGTGTGTGGGTGTGTGGGTGCGTGTGTGCATGTGTGCATGTGCATGCATGTGCGTTTGTGTGTGTGTGTGTGTGTGTGTGTGTGCTGGGCGGGGGGGGGGGGGGGGGGGTGCTTGGGACTTGTGGCAGGGGTGGAAATAGGAGTGACTGAGGGCCTCTGTCATTAAGTATAATCTTTTTTCTTCTTCATTTTTAAAAGTTAAGATAAAAAAAAAAATCCTTGGCTGTAAAATGCGCATCCATTGCAGTTCTGATGTCTATCAAAATCTGTCTGTCATAGGTGATCATGGCGTGCAAACATGAAGTGCTGTTGCTTATTAATGCTGCGAATACATGAACAAAAAATTAAAGTTGAGGAAGAGCTCAACAGCTGACAGACGTTTTGACAGCGCATTACCATGAAAAGAATGAAAAGTTTTAGAGACGTTTGGGGTCATGTGTTGTTATGGCCATTCCTTCATTTCTGAAAGAGGGAGTAAGTGATTTTTTTTTTTTTTTTTACAGGAAGTTCTCTTGTTTTTTTTTTCTCCACTGCTTCCTCTCAGAGTCACTACATCATCACTCAGTAGAACAGAGCATCCATCTTGTGGTGGAACCATCTGTAGTGATAGACCTTGGTGCTTTTTTAGTGCCAAAGCTGTCTGAGAGGCCATTATCACCTGACAAATACTCTCTTCCTGCTATTTCACATGTAATGGTGGATTACTTCTAGAATTCTGATTGATGACATGTTTTAAGAGCTTATCAATTAACATTGATGAGGCAGCATTTTTTCCAACATTTCCAAGACATAGAACTTCAAATTTCTGACCCACTGAAATGTGCAGCGGTCCTTTTTTTATCATACACACACATGCGTGCAGCAAACACACACACACACACACACGTACACGTACACATGCTTTTGTGAATATCTAAATAACAATGGCAGCACCCCCCCTCCCCAGTGTGTGTGTGTGTGTGTGTGTATATGTGTGTGTGTATGTGATAAAAAAAGAATTATAGATTTTGTATATATATATACAAATATGGAAAATTTTCTGGACGGCTGATAATAATTTGGAGATGAACAGTCCAAAAACCTTCCAGTAAAGAAGTCATAAAATAAACTTAGCTCACATTTTTCTCAGAAGTAGTACACGCTTTTCATCTCCTGCTTTATGACAGTCATTTTCTTTGTGTCCTCATGGTATTTCAGACTGTTTGTCTATCCAGGCTTAGGTTTGACTGAACACCATCTCAGTATTTGTCCTGGATCTTCTCTGGGCTCTCTGTCCAGCTGAGTCCTCTTAAGACAGTATTCGCCATAGATGAGACTCCTGGGCTCTCCACAAGAGTCAGGAGAGAGAGGGAGAAAAAGAGAGGGAGGGAGGAAGAGAGCAAAGGAAAGACAGAGTGAGAGATCATGGCGTATTTCAGAGGAACTATTCAGTGTTCAGGGCGCGAGGTTTTCATAGATTTTAATGACACTCAGAGAAACAATTTAGAGAAGGGAACAGTGCCAAAGAGGAATTAAAGTAACCTTGAATGGAAGCCAGTTGAATGTTCTGTTTCCATGGAACCAAAAGAACATTCAGTTCAGAGTGTAGTTTTTTTTTTTTTTTTTCAATTTTTTGAGACTCTTACAGTCAGTTATTATGTTTCTTGAATGAGATGGAACATTCTTCAGGTTCCAGTGTAGATCTCCACTGCTTCCTTTAGGACAATTCTGTCTGTGGCTTCAGGTTTATTCTCCTTGGATCACAGTGAGTGCAGAAGACTATACCCAGTGGGGAGCATGGGAACAGGTGTTGCTGTCTCCTGAGGTTTTCCTCTTGGAGATAAGAGAGGCCATGACATGCTGGCTGGCTTCCTGTCACTACACATTCATATCTGACGTCTGGGAGAGATGCCTACTCCCCAGGTGGCACTGGTGCCAGCTGTAGAGGGCATTTACCACAGAGATTGAATCTTCAACTACTCCCGGGCTCCCACACCACCTACAGGTCTTCTCCAAGAATTTTTACTGCTCAGTCATCTTTAGTCCTGAGATTCTAGCTTGCATCTAAATGCTAAGGAGTAAAAAGGACATCCTATGGGTTAATGAATTCATGGGATCAGTGTGACTATAGGAACATATTCTCACTGAATGCCTGTCAAGACCATGTACCACTTTCTTATTGGAGAACTACATGTAATACCCCATATATATATATATGTGTGTGTGTGTGTGTGTGTGTGTGTCTATATACATATATATATATATATATATATATATATATATATATATATATATATATATATATATATATATATATAGTTATGGCATCTTCAAAGTTTGTGTTGCGGTTTGTGTATGTTTGTTTTGTTTCTCTTTGTTCTGTGGGACTCCTGCAGGTGCTGTGTCTGCAGGTTTCCCTCCTAACGAGGGAACTGAATGGGAGGGACCCAGAGACATATATGTAGAGAAGTCTCAGAAGGTCAGAAGGCACCTCTCTCTCTCACATACACACACACATATGCACTCACTGTTTAAAGAGCGACTGCTCGTTTGTACCATTTTTACGATTATCATATGCATTTGTTTTTGTGGAGTAATTTTGTGTTGTCTGAGGGCAGGTAGTGATTTCATTTTCTTAATGTGCACTTTTTAATTTAGACTTAAATCAGGGTAGGTCAGCAGTTGCCTGGAGGACAACTTGTTATCCAAAGAGAGGTAAGATCTACTCTCCAAAATACAGTGTAGGTTAGGGACCCGCTGGCCCTCTCTGGTGGGCCGTTATCCATCCCCCGCTCTTGGTTTGTTCTTTGCGTTTGTTATTATTCTCAGCGATACTTCTGTGTTTCTTTAACTAAATGGCGTTTGACGCCTTTTTGGACACTCCTAATCGTCTGGTGATACTTTTATATTGGGCCATAGTTCAGCACCCTGGTTATTATAACTCGGGTGGTCTTTGCGGCCATAACAGTATATATATCCTCTCAAGGATCATCTGATAATCAGAGTCACACCAGTCATTGTACAGTTATATAGGCATGATTGTTACAGATTTGATAAGATGCAAAACAGTTATACAGTTACTGTTGAAAACCGTAAATGCTTGACTTGACTCTCTTTTACTTGGATATACTGTTGTGACAGTGTTGCTGTAATATTTGTTTTGCACTATGTACACCATAGTTGTACTTGCCTAATTATTCATTAGAATAAATAATTCCTCTGAATAACTATCTATTTATGATCTAGCATAAACTACATAAACATACCAACATAATCTACCTTACTTCATTACAGTTCACTACATCCTCATTGCAGTCATCACTTTTTTTGTTTTTTTAACCCCGATTGTTATTAATTGTTGATACATCCTATTCTGTCTGACTTTTTAAACAGTCTAGTGATTGAGGTCTGTCTCTGTCCTATGATATAACACAGATCTGCTATGGATTGATTTCTCTATGTTTGGCCTTTCCTGGATGGTGAATTCACTGCAGCAGCTAACACTCTTTTCTTTTTTCTTTTTTTTGTTTTTTTGTTATTGCTATTAGCAGTCATTGATGCGTATTGTTATCTCCTCTGACTTTGACCATGCTGGACCTGTTCTTTATGACTGATTAGCATGAACACTGTCTGCTGACAGTTCTGTATATGCATGCAAACATGCCATGCTGATGTACAAACAGTGGCCTTAAAATACCCACTGGCATTCAGATGGTACATGGCATCTCTCTCTCTCTTTCTCTCTCTCTCTCTCTGTCTCTCTGTCTCTCTCTCCCTCTCTCATTGTTCTCATTATTCTGTCAGTGTGTATATGCATGTTCCACTCTGGGGAGTCGTATTTAAAGAGCTCTGGCAGGAGGAATGGGCCAGCTGCTGCACTCATATTAAAATTCCTCCTTTTCTGTGTGGAATCAAAGACAGGCGCCCATAATTCTGCCAAGTGTCTTGGTAGCCCTCACTGCTGTGAGGTATTTAAGACGTTAAAGTCCCTATCCATCACATACAGAGGAATCTGCCTGCCATACAAAACGCACAAAGACTCACTACACGCTGCCCAGCCTGTGTGTCAGGGACATGCTTACACTCAGTCTCTCCACATCTCTCTAAACTTTCTCTTTCTCTAACCTCTCTCTTTACCTTTTACTCTCTTTCCCTTTATCTCTCTCATTCTCTCTCCCCCTCTCTCTTTTTCTGTCTGTACCTATGTACAGTATATGTGATACATGGCGTAGTGTAAATAAAAGCCACTTGCCAGTGTAGTGATAAATCTGTCTGAAGTGGAACAATGAGAAGACCGACTGCAGGTACAGACAAAAGCAAATGATTAAATGACTCAGCAATTAATTTGTTCCAAACAGAGAGGTTCCACAGCTCTCTTATTAGACCACCCTCTGCCTACCCACATTTGATTCTCCGACAGTTCCAGACCCCCAAGGGTCCCCCTGGCCCCCCCTCTCTTCCTGAGCTCATATTGAGCCTAATTGAATTAATTATTGACTTAATTGCTTTAATGAAATGCTTTCTCTGTCCTTCTCCCTTTGAAGAGCTCATATTTTTTAATGACAGAGATATCGGCATGCCTCAGACGTTCCTGCGCAGAGAGTAAATATCAATGTGGAGAACAGTTACCTATTCAGACAGGCTAATGGAGACAGCGGGCACTATCTCCTCTGCCTTTTCCAGGCAAGTCCCTGCAGGAAGCACAGTGGCACTGAGGCTTATGGCGTGGGAATCACTCCACGAGCGACTGGGTGCCATCAAAAATGCATGGCTGCCATTTTGGGGCCGCTTACATGTGCTGGCTTTCTTCTCAGACAGCAGTGAAAGAGAGATGATCTACATTGGTGGCCCTTTCACACCTGGTAGTAATTAGATGTAGTCAAGCGTGATCAGATAGAAATCTAATCTACGTCAAATCACATCCACATGCATTTACACCTGTCTTATGGAGTTCAATTATGGGAGCACTCTTTTTGTAACATGTTACAGTTTAATTTATGCTCTCAAGGTCTATTCTAAATTTTCTGCATTCTGCATATCTTTGCTACATTTTTCAAAGTAAGCATCAGACCATGACATTTTGTGTTTGAATCAGATCTATCCTAAATAGCATCTTTTATGAAACAATACTGCGCAAGACAATTTAGTAGGCTATTGCCTTCTGATTTCATTATTAATTTACTGTCAACTGAAATAGAAGCTCAGAGCACAGACAGCTTAGTAAGCCTGTTTGCAAACCTATTACTATTGCAGGCTATATCTTATAACACATTGTGACTCAGATACGAGGCAACTGACACAAACCTGACCACTGGATCAACTGACTAAGCTGGTATCCAAACGTACTGAGGTTCCTCATGAAATCTCAGGCTGAGTGCAACTAAACGACATTTGATGTTTCACGTTTAGAGACACGATGCAAAATATTTTTGCATTTATGCGTTAACCCCTTTAGTATTAGTGTATCGGTAGTGTATTGGTTTTAAAGATATATTGTCATCTTTACTCATATAACCAACTCTGTGTAGGCTGGAAATTACGTGATAGGTACATGGTGGGCAGGTTAATGTTACAATAATGAAATTCCCCAGTTATTTGGAAACACACGGTAACAGGAATTATTGCCGGAAAATAAATTTCAGTCGGTGTTCTTGGAGGAAATATTCAGAATGTGTCCCAGGCTGTCTTAGGAAGTGGCTCCATCAGATCTGTGTTCATAAAGTGTCCACGACTCTGCCCACTTTGATTGGATTTCACTGGGCGTGGCCTCAGAACCCACACGTTAACACCAGCCATAAACAGGAGCAGCGTTGTGCTCATGGGAGTCAGAATGTGAATCTCTGAATACATAGCTTGTATAGTGACCATTAGCTGCCTGCCATTACCTTCAATTTTGAATATTAATTGAAAAATGTTTCATTAAATTTAAATTAGAACGTTGAAAAGGTGAAATAAGATACATTACTCTGATACCCGTACAACAGCACAAATTCAATAAAAAAAAAAGAAAGAAAGGAAAAAAAATAACGAATGCTAATTTTGCCTCATAATTGAACCATTACTGATAGCATTTCTGTGCCACAAGTAAAACCCCGTAAGGTAAACGCTTGCACACCAATTAAACAGTTTTACTCCCATTTCGCTTTCTTGGGTGAGATCCCATTAAATGCTGAATTCATGCCAGATGGAAGAGAATTACTCAGCAAAGCCAAGGTAAAACAGAGCCATGAGGGAGAGCACCAACAGTTTGGGCTGTCAGAAGGGATTTACTTCATCACAGCCCCGTGGTCAAAATGGGTCAGTGTGTTTATTTTGCTCCTGTTCTGACACTCTCAACTTTTAGGCCAGATTTCTCAAGTGAATCTCTCTCTCTCTCTCTCTCTCTCTCTCTCTCTCTTTCTCTCTCTCTTTCTCTCTCTCTCTGTCTCTCTCTCTTTCTCTCTCTCTTTCTCTCTCTCTCTCTCTCTCTCTCCATTTCACTCTCTGTCTGTGTTGTTCACTTTTGGAAAATAATGTTTGTGACCCAGATGTGCACAATATGGAAATTCGACATCAATTAGGTTGCAGTGGGTGAGCTTGCCAAATTGTCTGACAACATTGCAAAACCACTTTAAGGTCCATTTGAATATAGCAATGAGCTTCTCAAACACAATTTGGATTGTGTGGGATGCAGGATGAATTTTTACATGATTAAAAGTGGCTCTTGATCTTTTGTGTCTGTCGTTAAGTAGATAAAACACAGAAATCCAGCTAATGTAACTTAGAGGCTTGTGCTAAGGCCATTAGCCTCGAGAGCATGGTTTTCAGACAGGGTTTGATTTAAGCATTAGGGCACTATGCTGTGATTTGGTTTCCAGTAAATAGCTCTCCATCTGTGGTGAAAGGATGAGCTACCTTAAGCTACAAGAAGACAGTTCAGTTTACAAAGTACAGAGATCAAGATTTGCTCTTACGGTAAGGGAAGTTTTACTTATAATTTCAAAGAGTGTTGTTTGGTAAATATCTCTGAATATCTTTGATATTGTGGCATCATGAACTCGGTTAAACAAAAGATGTGTTTTTTCTTTCTTTCTTTCGTGCAGTTCATAATCTGCTTTAAAGTTTATAAAAGTATATAAAGTATTTGAGTATTTCTCACACCCAGTACATAACCTTGATGGAGAACATTACGAATATGTAAACAGTTTATGCTCTTCAACCACTCTGTAATCTGACACCAAGAAAGACATGCAGAAATGTGCTTTCAGGCATCTGCACACCTGAACAAAAGGGTTAAAGTGTGAAAACTCGGTTATACCCCAGAAAAGGTAAGCACTCGGCCACTTCAAAAGAAATCAGATCATTTGAAATGTGAATGGAACAATCCTATATTAGGGATAAGGGATGAAATTGATTGCACTCAGTGCGCTGGCTCTCCAGGAGAGTGGTCTGAACGTGCTGTGTGTGATAAATGGTTTGACTGGTTCGGTCATAGTGTGGATTATTCATTTTAATGTATACTATGTGCCCTGAGGCCACTCTCAAAAACACTCACTCGCTTTCCCACAGTGAGAGTCCCTGGGTTGCACTTTTACCTCAAACCCGTGAGATCTCTCACTGACATTTAGATCGGTCGATGATGCAGGAAAAGATGTTGACAGACATCTTGCAAGATTAAATACTGGACAGTTATTTCCGCAATCTGGATTTTATATGAAAATCTCATTATAAAATTTATTTATTTATTTATTTTTTTCCCATGTAAATTTTTTAAGGTCTGTTCAACCCCCTTGTGTCAGTGAAGAATGAAATGAATTGTTTTCTTAATCATGCTAGTGCTGAGGGATGGTTTTAGCAGATGCGTCGAGTTCTTCTCCTGGTTTTGAGATGTGACGTGCGAGAGGTTTGTCTGAAGGCCGTCGTGAGGGGGGTCAGAGAGGGTTGGCGGGAAGGCAGCGAACTCCTGTCATTCCCTCCAAAGATGAACAACGTTCATAATTCAAAATTCCCCTGGTCCATCATGACTGCCACATTAATCATCTCGTTCTTCTGACACGTTCAATCGGTTAGGTCAAATTAAGCTGATGAATCGTGGCGAGGATTTAACAGTTTCCGATTTCCTTTTGTCCTGATTATAAGATATGGAAAGAGATTCGTCACATGACCGACTGCCCTGTGTTCACCCTCTGACACGTTCAGGTGAAAAGACTGTGACGCGAGATTGAAAAATTCAATAATTTAATTTTTTCCCCCCATCATCTGAGAAATTAAAAAAAGAAAAGGAGAAGTTACCACTTAGTGTGGTAATGCATCATATTGCCATCGGGGTCGTGGTGTGAAATATTGGGTCAACTCACAGGTAATGTTTTAGTTATGTTTGATAATTCCTGTGACTTTTCTGATCTGAATAGCCCTTCAGTATTTACATATATCATAAAGGAATTAAGCTGCTCCTTGGCTCTCCCACCAGAGACCATCTGCTGCATAAAGAGAACAAGGGAATGTTTGGGTAAAGAGCATACGGAAAGGGAGGAAGAGAGAGAGAGAGAGAGAGAGAGAGAGAGAGAGAGAGAGAGAGAAATGTTAATACAGGCAGCAGCCATCTTTGCAATACACAAATGTGTTTAGTTGTGAGATATGTTAATGGAGGTATGTATGGAAAGGACAAGGGGTAAGCTTTCTGTGTGTGTGTATGTGTGTGTGTGTCTGTGTCTATGCTCTCACAAGGGGAAATGCACCAATTGCCACCTGCCACTGTTCTCAGTCGTGAATGACACACATGGACACACTGATCCTGCACAGTCTCACAGACGCCATCAGCAGTCTGTAGCTGCACCTATGCATGTTAAGTGAAACCAGACATCAGTGACAGATGAGACCTTGATCCTTTAACTAGCTTTCCATCTCTCCATAGGCTGACGCGCAGAAACATACACACCCACACACACAGGCTCACACATGCAAACACTGGCACATGCACCAACACTCAGGCAGACAAACAGACACACATACACACCTAGACTTGCACTGACACAGACACATACACACATATTTACACAGACACTACATGCACCAACACTACTAAAGCAGAGACAGACACAGACAGACACAGGCACATGCGCATTATCAGCCAAACACACACACAAACACACACACACAAACACACACACTCTTTAGACACACATATGTACACACAAGACAAGGTCTCAGAAAGTCTCCTGGGCCCAACACTCAAGGTCAAAGCTGAGATCTCTTCCAGTGGTCAACATCACTCACTCTTCTGGGAAACACTAGACTGTACTATACGACCCAGGGATCTGCCTCTATTTCAATTAAACTCTTCTGCTGTACTGACTGCAATAGGAGCAATAGCATTGTTTTGTTTCGTTTTGTTTACTATCTTTTTTTTATTCTGTATTTATTATGAGTGAAGACTGTGCTGAGAGTTTGGAGAA
This sequence comes from Chanos chanos, assembly GCF_902362185.1. Lineage (NCBI taxonomy): Eukaryota > Metazoa > Chordata > Actinopteri > Gonorynchiformes > Chanidae > Chanos > Chanos chanos. The sequence goes on along the minus strand of NC_044498.1, from coordinate 39,944,015 downwards.
GCATGTCGTTTTAGATCATTTCTTTTTTTGGTAACTGACTCAGATGATTTGGAGGTTTTTATGACACGTGGTTCCGAATGTTTTTATTATACTCGCTGCATTTGAACATCGAGAGACAACACAGACATGACTCATAACTCTCTGACAGCTGATTTCCAGCATGAGTACCATTTTCTTTCTTCCTGAAAACATCACACACACACACAAAAAAAATGTATCATTTTACCTTACTGGATGTGCGGAAATGCACAAATTTAAAACGTATGTTTAAGAGTCTAAATGTACACTGTGTCTGAAGCCAGATGGAGGCTGCAGTGCTGGATTCTGAGTCAGCCTTCTCTAATCCCCATCTTATTAAAACTTTATCTGTCAGACAAACAATAAGAAGACCTTCTACCTGAGTCAGATACAGAGTAGCTGTTTGCCAAAGGCCAGTGCGTACTCATGTATTACAAAAGAGGTCCAAGGTGAGCAATAATTTCTGGCAGAGAATTTCCCACTTAACAATGGATAGCTGCCTAAAAGAGGAGACCTGTTTGACAGGCAGGTGCCTATACATACATACAAACAAATAAACAAACATGCGGATACCTATCAACGTGCACTGTCAAACTAATATTCAGATACGTTCCTACTGACGCGGTGACAAACCCAAATATACACAGGCTCAGGTCTGTTCTTTCTTTTCAGACAAAAGAGAAAAAAAAAAAATGTAACGAAAAATGCCCACTCATCTTCCACTCACTGTGCTTTATGATGTCTCTCTTTTTCCCTTTCTCTCTCCCCCGACAGTCATTTGAATGTCATTGTGCTGTTTGCTCTAATGCAGGTTCATTAGTGTGATTACAGTCAGAGCGGGAATGAAGGAGAGGCGAGTCATTTTGAAACACGTGTGAGTGTGTGTGTGTGTGTGCATGTGTGTGTGTGTGTGTGTGTGTGGAGAGAGGTGAGTGAGAGAGAGAGAGAGAGAGAGAGAGAGAGAGAGAGAGAGAGAAGTGAGACTAAACAGCAGAGAGTCAATTTTGAAAGGAGATACAGCATCTCAGAACGGAAAGAACTACAGAATCTCCGCTCAGCGGACTTAGCAGGAGGCTAGTGCCAGTGTTACCCAAGATCTTTAACTGTCCAGACGGCTTTTCCTGTGTCTGTGTGTATGTCTGTGTGCGTGCGTGTGTGTGTGTGAGTGTGTGTGTGGAATAAGGCATGTGAGCTCAGTAAGTGACACCTTCTAGACCTTTGATGAGAGGTCAAATCTCTAGTCTGCTTTAAGCAGGAAAGTAAAGAATCGGGATCTTTCGAAATGTATCTCAAAAGTAGAAATGTGTTCTCAGTGTGTATATCCTTAAACATACATATGTCATGGAACTTTGCCTCGTGCACTGTTGCTGAGGACTGCGCTGCCAGTTTTCAGATGTCTGACTTTATCTGTTACTTTGGTCTCGTGGGTCTGAGGTGAGATACGTATAAGGATCACTAAGGACCAGATCTGAGTCCCACTGCAAATGTCTTTGCTTTGATTTGATTGTGTTTTTGATGACACCCAGTTCTTAAATCTCTCATAAGTCAGATGTTCCAAGATTTTTTTTAATCAAAGAAATCAATCAGCTTACTATATCACCAAAAGTCACGGGCTGCTTCAAATGTAACTTCAGTTAAGTACATCACAGATCACAAAATGAGGTTTCAGAGCTTAATCCATCCAGATTTAAGTTTTGTTAGATCATCAAATCTTACGTGTAATCTCAGAGGCCTCTGGTTCATGGCTGGATGATTTCTTCAGAGACACAGTTCCGTTCAAAAACACCTCAACCTTGATTATATTTGCTGATTACCAACTGTGGCAGGTTGTCTATTTCAGCAAAAGCCTGAACACAAGTCAGTCCTCACGTAATTACAGTTCAAACATAGTCGAGCTCCAAATTTCGCCAGAGGGTGGAGACGAGTGATGACTTTAGAAGGGTGGATGTGTCGGAGCAGTTCCAATCAATGGTGTGATTTGATTGGGCCTCTCAGCGGTTTAGCCTGATTTATGATTGGGTGACTCACTGAAGGGAGGTCCTCACCCTGCTGATGATGCTGATGATGGGATATGGAGACTTGATGAAGGTAGCTTCCCTAAGGCTGAGTTGCTATGATTTTATGTTGTGTAGTGTTTTCCCAGAGAGAGTGGGTGGGGAGGTGTATTGAATGTTTTGTTAGGTTTAGAAGAAGGAAGGTGAGGAGGTTTGTTGCCTTGTAAATCGTGACCCTTCTTTGCCATTTAACTTTTACACCTGTTTTCTTCTGTACACCATAAATTTTCTGTATAAATTTCTTACTGATGAACTGCTATTTCAACATGACGATGATGATTTTTGCTTTTATTTGCCTATGAGGTCAAATTCTGTATGGAGATGTCTCTGTTGTCCTGATGACTGAATGACAAGATTTCCAACATTTCAGTTGCCTCTGTATCACTTCTGTAGCTATTCTCTGAGCACATCTAAGACAAAGACTGTTCAACAAGAGAAATGTGTTTTATTACTCACCACACACACACACACACACACACACACACACACACACACTTGCACACACACACATGCGCGTGCACACACACACACACACACACACACACACACACACACCTCTTGCTGTCATGTGGATAACCTTGCTGGTTGCTTGCCACTGGACCCTCAGGGGAAGGCAGCAGAAGGTGAAGAACTAAAGCAATTGATAAATCACTCCATATTGATATGGTGGATGTGTATCAATTACCAGTGAAGTGTTGGCACAGCCATGACCCCATGCCCTACTAAAACCCCAGAGACTCCTACACATCCATCCATCCTCTCTTATTGAGTTAATACTTACAGATGGTGGTGGTAGTGTGTGCGTGTGTGTGCATGTGTCTTCTTCTCTGTCCCTTCTCCTCTCTGTCAATCTTTTTTACAATATCTTCATTTGTCATGGCCAGTTTTCTGTCAGGTTACTAATCACCATTATGTAATAAAGAGGCTTGATCAGTATATAAAAAAGCAAAAGTCTTCTCACTCATAAGCTACCAACTGATCCCTTACAGTCAGGTCACTCAGAAAACACATGTTACTTCCTCAGCGTCTACAGATTCACCTCAGGCATCATTCTCCACCCATTCTTCTTCTTTGTCCAGTTTACGATCTTGGTGTCTTCAGCGAGGGCTGCCTTTCCAGTTCAATAGACTGGCCTACCAATGCTGTCTCTACTCTTTCACAGTCCGATCCCAGTTGACATCTCCACCCTCTGATATAGGAGTCGATGACTCAGTGGATTAGGGCTTCACATCTGGGGCCAGTGGGTTGCTGGTTCAAATCTCAGTCAGCTCACTAAGGAGTGTTGGCATAACCCTCACTAAGGCTGGAGGCTGATATATCTGTCCATGTCTTCTGACCATTCGTGTTCTGCCCTTGAGCGATCTACTTAACCCTATGCTAACACATAGCCTCTGTCTTTCCCTACCCTCAGATGGTCATGGAAAAGAGCTAATAGACTCAGCAGGCATGCTATGGTAGAGTATATACAGCATGTTTTCGGAGATTTTGTGGGACTTACGTCAAAGGCAATATCTAAACATTCATATTGCTCATAGAAAAAAAAAAATCAACCACTTGCAACAGCCTGTATTTTTGTCCGTTGCCCTAAACAGTAGTAGCTTGTTTGTGGATTGTAGAAATAGCTGTCAGTCCTCATGTGATCCGCATTTACCAGAGTCAACGTATTTCTGAGAGCACTCTAAAGCAGCAACCTCTACTAAGTATTTATAATTATGTAGGTGTTAATGGATTTGAACTCTGTGCAGCTCCAGGAAATTTTACATTGGGAAACAGCACTGACACACTTGCTTTGTCTTTGGGGTAAGTTGGTACGTGTCTGTTCTGGAATTGTAACACCCCAGAGTGTTATGATGACGTGGGATATTTTTTATGCTGTCTTTGTACGTCGGAACGGTGCCCTCAGGTGAACCTCTTGCTCTGTGGCTGCTCTGAATGATGTCAAATGACATACTGGTTTGGAGCTCTGGGTAAGAGTGAGTGTGTGTGTGTGTGTGCGTGTGTGTGTGTGTGTGTGTCTGTGTTTGTGTGTGTGTCTGTGTGTATGTGTGTGCATGTGTGTGTGTGTGTGTGTGTGTGTGTGCGCGCACGCGCGTGTGTGTGTGCACGTGTGAGCGCTTGCATACACATGTTCGTGTGTGTGTGTGTGTGTGTGTGTGTGTAAACCACACCATGTCACCCTGAGGCGTGTGTGAGAGCGGTGGCTTTGCAGGATCTTACTGAGCAGTCCGTCACAGTCCGACAGTCATCACAGCATCACATTTTTGCCCCTGCGGCTTTCTGGCCACAGTCCCCATGAGATGTGCTGACATTTGGGGCTAATTAGTGCTGCATGGTTCTCCACTTCAGTCCATGGAAATCATTACAGAAAACAGAGGCTGTACACACACACACACACACATACACACAGCTGGAGGAGAAAGGAGTGTGTGAGAACGTGTGTGTTTGTGTTGATAAACAGCGTTGAGGAGGGGAGAAACGTGCTAAAGCCGCAGGCTTTGTGTTACAGACCAGTCTCCTTACATGCTAATTAGTGTGGATGTACATGACATGAGCAGTACTGGTTTTAAAAGGCCAGCAGGTGACGAAGAGGACAATACTGGTGAAGGGTTGGATGAGACTGAAGATAAGGTTGTGATGTCACCCATACATATAACCCTACCATACTGAAAGGGTCTGTTTAAAAATGTAAAAGTGCTCTGCTGTATTCATAATGTCACCGTTAATTTAATTGTACTATAGCAGCAATGAGTCAGGTCTATCATACCCTGCCCCCATCTCCATTATTCCTCTGTGTCTCACTTTTACCAGTTCCTTTGTATGAAACATAAGCAATACATGGCTTGAAATCCTACTCAAACACACAAACACACACACACACACACACACACACACACACAGACAGACAGACACACACATAAAGAGAGAGAGAGAGAGAGTAATATTTCTGCGGCCCGTCCCTCCTCTCCAGGAGTAATTGACTGAACAGAGGGTGAAGTGGCCATTTGTGTCCTTGCACAAGAGAAGGAGACAGAGTTCAGCTGTACTTCTGAATTCTGACATACAGTTTTCCTTTCCCTATAGAGCCAATAATAACACAGAGACCTGTACTGTCAAGAGCTTCCACTCTCTCACATTAGAGAGGTGACTTTGGTCGGCTGGAGGAAGCATTTTAAACTCTCTAATGCTATTAAAACACATATAAAGTACCTTGCCACACACACACACACACAAATGCATTTTTACACACAGTCATTGTTTAATTTTCTCACCTGAATCTTCTAAGCTTCTCTGCGATATGAGTCTATTTACACAACAAAGGGGTTGCCATGGTGATTGTTACCTCTCTCCGTCGCCTCAGTTGTTGACCGATCATAAGATGGGTCTCTTGAGGTCTCTGTAATTAAGACACCTGAAAATGTGTAAATATAGGCCACAGAGCAGCTTTCTAGTCCTTGGTCATAACATCTGGATGTAATCAGCACAGTGCAGGAAACATATTTTTTTTCTCTTTTAAAATCAGTCATGAATAAAGGTAGCAAGAAGGAAATAATTCCCTTGATAAACTCCAAAATGTTTGAGCCGTAAATGTGATTTTGGTGGTTGACAGCATCTCCGTGTCCTTTCTAATATTGCCACAAACTCCAATATACCACGGAAGGCTTCCTTTTATGATTTTAATTCTGCCCTTTTGAAGAGGTCACTTCATAACCTGTACTTTTCCAGTATACCCTCTGAAGAGATAAAACAGTGGTGTTCACAGTGGTGTTGGACTAACATTTCACAGCTTGACAGTATTGTTAGATAATGGTTTGAGGGTCTTTTGTGAACCATAAACTACATGAGGAAGTATAATGTCAAGACTTTGCCCATACAGATTTGATCCATAATAATGAAATCTGTAGACCCTGTTTAAGTTTACATGTGCTCTCACCCTTACTTTAACCTTAAATCTAACCCCACACCTTCTCCTCATTCAAATTCAAAAAAAGCCAAAGCAAAGTGCTGACCCTGGCACTAATACTCTCCAAAGCCAAGTGCTGACCCTAACACTAACACGGTCCAAAGCCAAGCCCTGACCCTAACACTAACACTCTCCAAAGCCAAGTGCTGACCCTCACACCAAGACTCTCCAAAGCCAAGTGCTGACCCTAACACTAACCCTGACATGTTTATACAGCCATAATTATTATCGTATACAATCATATTTTTTATATGTTAATGTGTATATATAAGTAGTTGCATATGTCATTTATGTGCATGTGGAATCTTTTTTTTTTTTTTAAATAAGTCTGAGTCTGTTAAAGTTGGTTTTTGAACTTGTCTGACCTTCGTGTGCTTGGCAGAGATCCATCAGTTTAATATTAATCTTCATGAAAACATTAATATGCTTAGCCATCACCTTCTTTTTGCTTTTGTCTGCTCTAAAGGTCCATCATGGGAGCAATGGAAATGCTTCAACTTTACCTATAAATAGATGTTAAAACGTATGTTAAAAAGTATATTATTCATCTTAGGTAAGTGTGAAATATTTAAGTAGAGCTTTATTTGTTAAGATCATTTGCCTATCGACCTGCACATTTTAATATCTGTTTGTGTTCAACACAAACCTCGGTTTTGCTTTGTTCATACACAGTCATGTTATAATATAAGCACATGGAGAGTCATGTCTGTTTATTCTGTTTATGTTGCATGGATTTACGCACAGAGGAAATCAATAGGAATTGAGCAGTCAGTCTGCAAGAGGAGTGTGGATGAACCAGAGGAGAGTTTCTGTAATTGGGATCTTCCATTTAAAGTTATTCAGTACCGTCCCCTTCACCATTTTCTTCATATTCACTTCACTGGTGAAAAGGGAAAGCTCCACTTTTCTTTTCTTTTTTTTTTTTTTAAATACTATCAGAAACATCTTTTTGATAAAGATCCTTCAGCGAAAGAAGGAGAATGCTACGTCGCCATTCTCATTTCTGAGAAAGTCTCTCTGTGTGCTGCTGCTGCTGCTACTGCTGCGTCGAGCTGAAACGCTATGAAAGGGAAGGCTTGAAAATGGATGAATGCAGATAGAGACTCTGCAGGGAGAGAGCTCCGTGCATGTTCCACAGGAAATGAGCAGGAAAGACTTGATCGTAGAAAACATCTGTGTCAGGAACTGCTTAGGTCTCTGAACAGCTGTAGCTCATCTGCATGATGACGAAGTCAATCAATCACTCGCTTAAGTTGAGCTACTGCTTTCTGAACCCTGGAGACATGAAATCTAGAGAAGAACTGTACAATGCTCTAATGTGGAGGGGTGTTTTTCTTAGTCAAAAAAAAATGAAAAGTGTTAAAAAACAAACAACCAACTGGGCACATGCAGAATGGTTTAGTGAGAGAAAGCTAGAGTTTAGAGTGAAATCTAGCCACAGATGTTTAATCGTGTTCTCAGTAGAATTTCCTATCAGCTCATAAAATCCAAATGAAGGTTTTATTTATTTATGCTTTCAGTATATATTCAGGTGAAACCTTCTCTGAATTCAATATTCTTGCTCTGTAAACAACTGTAGCATTTTTATTTATTTAAGGGAAGTTTCAAATCAAGCTCTTCTTTTTATCATTTTTGTCAATTTTTTTTTTCCGTTTTTGTGGCCTTTGGTTGTCTTTTAAAGAGTTACTACACTCTTCATACGGGATTTTAACATCTTCAGTGTTTCAACAAAAGAACTCACCTCTAGTTCCAAAAACAAGCGGAACAAAACAAACTAAATAACAAAAAAAACAAAAACAAAAAAACACCCACTCTTTCAGCACGGCATTTTACCTACGCCTGAACTGTTCAAGAAAATGTGCACGTTTCTGAGGTGTTTGTCCCTATTTTTTATGGGTATTTGCACAGGGCTTGAGGGAGAATCTCTGCCGTCCATGTGTATAAAATAAACGGGTTTTTCTCTCTCTCACTGAGGGGTAATTGAATACAAGACAGGCGTTGTTTCCAGCGTCCTTTCTGACTTTGTGTTTTATGTGTAGTCTGTCAGGTCCCTGGATGGAGAATATGCTGCTTGATCGCATTTTGAAATGCAAAGTATGAAAGCTCAAAACGGTGCGTGTGTGTGTGTGTGTTTGTGTGTGTGTGTATGGCTGTCAAGTCCTCTTTAAAGTATTTGATTCTCAGCTCAAGCTTATACGTTGTGCTTAACCCCAGGTCTTCTGTGTCTTTCTGTCAGCACCGTGCTTTAGAAAAACACATCAGACAGGTTCAAGTTAAAGCATTCGGCATGAAACTCATGCTATTGCAGCATGCTATGAAAGAAAACAGAATGGTATCCACCAAAACTTACCTCCTCACACAACCCGACAACTTCTGCCAGTCCCAGAGATCCGTTTAAACCGGCAAAGACCTAATTACCGCACGGTACAACGTAGCTGAGGTCAGCATATTTTATTTTCTTATTAGTATTTCATGATGTGAAGTGTGTGTAAAAGTAAAATTGATTTTATCTGAATGTAGGCAGAAAGAGGCAATGGGATATGCTAAGAATAATTCGAACAGACGTTGCCTACGGACTCCCTGAAAGACCAGCTTTAACTCCACGAAACATCATTTGTATTTATTGACCAAGCAAAACAAAAACGTTTTAATTTTTATCCACTTCAATCCATATGTAAGGTTTTTAAAATAGGATTTAAGATGCCTGATGTTTTATATATTGTTTTGTCCAATGTTTTTATGAGTTTCAGACAGTGAAATGTTAGATATGGACTAAATGTTCAAGAGTGAGTCAATTTGATTGATCTATGCTAAGCCTCATTACTTTGACACATGGCTATTGAAGGCCAACTGTTGCCTCTGTCTCTGTTTTAGCTTTTTTTTTTTTTTTTTTTTTTTTTTTTTATTCCTGCACTGTCTCATACGTTCTGTCTCTTATTGGAGCCATTGACTGGTTTGAAAGGATGAAAGAGTGACAGATCAAGAAAGAGAGGGAGGAAAGATTGACAGCTCACATATGGACGAAGGCCTGTAGCCCACCTTGGCTCTGAGGTCTCGTTGTCTTTCATTCCGTTGTGTTACAAGGAAGAGGAGAGAATAAGTTGCACAGTGCTCAGACTCTTATCCATCTTTCTTCTCTCTCTCTCTCTCTCTCTCTCTCTCTCTTTCTCTCTGTCTTTAATAAGGCTTTTGTTCATGTCTTTGACTGCCTGAGTGTCTCACTCAACCCCCCCCCCCCCCCCTTCCTTTGTGGCATTCTGCAGTCGTAATGGCAATGTGTCTACTACACACAGGTCTTTAAATCTCCTCTCTAGAATTATAATAATAATAAAAAAAAAAAATGCACATGCTAATTTCTTTGAGTGTTTCTCAAAAATGTGTTTGTCAAATGCACTTCTTGGATCACAATGTTTGATTGTGTTGGAAATTGAAATAGTTCTTGTCAAAGTGTTGATGATGAAAAGACTAGTAATTGTAAAGGCACTGGACAGCTCTTATCAACACAGTCATACAGTCAGATACAATTTTTAAGCCACTGCAAGTCGTCGAATGCTTTTAAAGTGCAAAAATGTAGCTAGGAAATGTCTAGTCAACATAAAAACCATCCCTAATTTTGATGTGATTTTCCAATAAAAAGCCCAGTTTTTGTCCTCTCTTTCTCGTACATTGAGACTTGGTCTGATTTAATAAGATTCTACTTTCATTACTGGTTTATCAAACTGCTAACAAAATGCATGACTTTCTTTTGCCACTGTCACTGGAAATAGTTGCAGGAAATTGTCTGCTTTATTTGACTTGGTCTGAGAACACATTGAAAAAAACCTGTTCTTAGAACTGGAACATCACCTCCTTCCTACGCCTAAAAGGGTTTTAAAAAGCAGAATAAAGTCGTTTTAGAGAAACTGCCTGGTTTCTGTTTGTTTGCTTCTGTTTGTTTTGTTCTCATAAGTTTTATTCTTAGTTTGTTGATGCTGAGTTGCACAGCAGGTGAAACTGATGTTGATTTTTTTTTTTTTTTGAGGTTAGGTTGTACATGGGAAACCTTTAAGCTGTCTGTCTTTGTGTTCTAAAAGACACTATTTCAGTATCTCCTCTTCGTACTGTCCTTGATAGAGCCTGTCCATTCAAAAAGACAAGTGTTCTCAGAATGTCTGGAGAAACAAAGCTGTTTTTTAAATGATGTCAGAGTAAGTACTTATCAAAGAACCATACAGTTTAGCTACTATCAGAATTTGTCTGCTTAATCCACTGCATTCACTCATCTGTTCCTAGAATGCTCACTGTTAAGACAGTCTTTTTTGTGTTATAACCATATTTGATAAGTACTAGCATGAAAAAATGAATGCATGAATGAATAAAATAAATCACAAAGATCGCGTTATAAAAAGAAAAAAAAACTTGAGCTTTCCAGTACGTTCTCTATTAAATGCAAAGCAGTTGTAATCATAGGCTTCCCATGGCCAGACATTTTTTGTCTGACAGCCAGGTAAAGCAGAGTTTACAGTATCTCATACAAATGAACCTTGAATTCTCTTATGTGAGATTAGCTTGCAAGTGATGTAGTTGTGCTCTCTTTAGCTTGGAGGTCAAGTTGACCTGCTTGCTCAGAGAGAATAAACAATTTAGAAGATTTTTGGGAGCACTTCTTTTACTACGCCTGATTTTTTTTTCCTTTTTTTTTTTTTTTTTGTGAATGTGTATGATTGAGTCTGTCCTCACTTCGCTTAAAAATTTCAGGTTTTGAGACGGGATTGTCGATTGGAAACACTTTTTTCCTCTCCCAACTGTTTTTTGGTGATAAGAAAGTTTCTCTTGAGACTTCCCTGCGTGTCGGGCCCCTCAGGCACACTAACAGACCCAAACTGTGCTGATGGGCCTCAGTGTGCAGTTTTCAGAATTACTTCCTCACATTTTCAGTCTAGGTGAAAATTCCGAGAACAAAATACATAAAATATATTATACTGGAGTTGAGTCACAGCAAAACTAAATCAGGTATCAAGAAAATATGTATGTGTGTGTGTGTGTGTGTGTGTGTGTGTGTGTGTGTGTGTGTGTGTGTGTTCGTGTGTGATTATACCATTGTGCTCTCAGTGCCAACAATGATCAATAGAAGAAGACTAGGTCTTGGGTTCTGGGAGAGATCTAACAAAATGCAAAGGAAACCAAATAGTTAAACATGGTTTGGATCTGTTATAGTATGCGCTGCCATCTCATGGGAACCATTAAGGCTGATGTCTGCTCAGCATGGTAGAAAACTGGCCAAGGAATATGAAACTATTACAAGTTACCATGCACATCCTATTGTGTTTCTTTAATATGTACGCATATTCCAAGATGATAGCGACCCCATCCAAACTGCTAGAAATAGTCAAGAATAGCTTCAGGATGCCAAAGATGGAGTCAAAATTCTTTCACTGGGATCACAGAAAGCAGATATAGATACAGATATAGATGGGGTGTTTGCTGTGGAAACAATTACAATTGGCAATTTAACAGAATCAAATTAAATTTGGGTGCCATGACAGCTCTTAGTGAGCAGAGTGGCCCAAGTTATTAGAAGATAATTCTCAACTTTTACTACAAAACAGAACCATCAGAAAGGCTATAAAAAGCTGTTGAAATACAACTACATTTGATTTTTCCATCTTGAGTTTGAGCCGAATGTCTTTGTGAATGTTTTGGTTTGATTGGTTTTATTACTGAAGTGTGCGGCTTACTGAAGAAGATTAATCTGAGATGTTTGCTTTGATCAGAAACGTCACGGCTCATAATTAGATCAACATTTCCAATCTTCCAGCGGTGTACTTATCTAATGAAGACCTAAAGCTGAAATGTGATTTTAACGATACCTTTCTTGTTGCTCCTCCTTTAACTTAATGATTACTGCTACTTTAAAGACCACATTGGACATTAGAATTGTAGGCCTAAAGGGATTTTCCATTGGTTTGCCATTCAGAGGGAAAAATAAGGCATTCTTTAATAGTACAATTTTATGACAAAGCCTTGCCCTGGCGTCAAAAACACGGCTGTTAGAGGAGGTTTATCTGTCAAATGCGTTGGAGGCATGTTATATAATGTCAACAGTGTTGGGTGGTAGCGCGGTACAAAGTAACATGGCAATGTCATCTAATTACTGTTCTCCATAACATAGTATAATGAATATCAGTTTAAATTCTTTTAATGACATTACAATTACTGACTTATTTCGAATGCCATTACTCGCATTACTCATATATTTCTAAGCAAATTATATTAATTATGTGGAATACACTGAAAAGATCAATTTCGTCCATATAATAATACCCATACCCGCCCCTTTTGTGTCACTACCTGTGACAACTAACTTTATCAACTTGAGAACATAGCAGCTGTTAGCGAGGATTTTACACGTGTCTTTAGAAACAAGTTTTTCAAAGCCCACTTAAATTTTACTTAATCATTCTTAAATCTTACACACTCATGCTTCAGTTCAGCTATCGGATTCCATTGGTCTTCATGATGAGTCAAGTGAATGATTTGCGAGGCCATTGTTATTGAGGTAGGCCTATAGCCATTGTTTCAGGGATCAGAGAGCAAAAAGAGTTCAGCCTTAGCAATGGTATAGGTAATGTGCTGAGTGCGTTTGATGATCTGCTTTCTAATATCTTTGGAAAATCTTTGATTGTAGCTTGTATGTTGACCTACCTGGCCACTTTGTAGCCTGTTTTGTTTTATTTTATTTATTGAGTAATTTTTAAGGCAATCCTTTTCCTGATCTTTAGGGCTTTACTTGCTGGTCAATGAGCTTGAAAGTAAGTGTAACTACTTGGTAAATGTAACTAATAAGTAATTAGTAGATACATTGTTACTTAGCGCATTGCTGAAGTGTTAATATAGTACCGTGCTATCTGTGCTATCTGCTGTCATCCTTGCACCTTCTATTTATGTAGATTTGTATGGGTTTTAGTATGGTTTTGGTAGAAGTAAAGTAACGAGTAGTGTGATTATTTTTCCAAGAAATAATGAGTTATGTAATCCCATCTCATTTTGATAGAAATACATAAGCCGTTTTCTCACATGAACTCCGGACAATGTCCGGAGAATCGGGTCCGGACATTGTCTGGAGTTGCCCTTTCACACATGTAGCACACAAGAGTAGACTGTCCATGTCAGACGTGTTCTCACCTACTGGAAATACTCTGTTTGGTTTAGGCGAGGGGTGGCGCCTGGGTGGAGTGTGCAGGAGGCAGGAAATGATGCAAAAAGTATGCTGGGGAAATCACAGTGTTTTATATACAGCACATCAAAGATCACAATGTTGGTCATAAACAACCGAGTCTCTTGCCATTCCTTGAATGTGTCTGACGATTTCGGCGTCAGCCCTTACCGACAGAAGTTCCTGAATCTCGTTGTCTCTCTAGTTAGACATTTTCGTTGGCATCTTCATGTACATGACTCTTCTTCCCCACCCTTCCTCGGACATTTGCATTCTCACATACAGCTCCTCCAGGTAATGTCTAAATAAGTTCCGGACTGCAGTGCCGTCTGAAAACAGCAGTAGTCACCTGTAACTGTGAATTTCTATGTATTATGTACTATATGCACTGTGTATTATGGATTACTTTTGTAATGATTTTCTTTGAATAACTACCCCAAGACCAAATGTAAAGGCGAGTAATGTTGAATACACAGAGCTCTTAACTGACAGAGAAAAGCTAACTTCTCTTCTCTTCTCTTCTTTTCTCTTCTCTTTTATGTTTACTCCCTCGGGACTTTCATAGTCTTTCATAGAATATGTTGTTAATTGCGTTGGAGAAATGAGTTCATACATTTTCATAGTCTCATTCATATTTGCCCACCTCATCTCTGTGGGAGCTGGAGAAGCGGACCGGACCTGTTAAATGTCTGTAATTGGATTAGCTGGCCTCAGATGTGACTACCATACTGAACAGGTCACTAAAGCAACATGACTGCTGTATCGTCTCATCAGCGTATCATTGTAGGCTTAAAAAAAAACCCTTCCCTCGTCTTCCCCCCCCCCCCCCCCCTTCTCTCTCATCTCTCGCTTTTTCTCTGTCTGTGGACTGAAACCTATTGAGCTGATGGTTTAAGAAAAGCAGATAGTGTGAGTATCAACTGTACGAAGTTCAGTGCAGATTGTGTCAGAAGTGGAGCATATATTAAGGACAGAGAGGACATGCCTTTCCTTTTATCCTTGCTTATCTCAGTGTGACGTCCTGAAGCGTTTCGCTTGCCTGTCATTTAGGAGGATGTTTAATAGAGATGTAAGGTGCCATCCTGATGAACTCGAGCAAACGGAGACAGATAAAAATACTCTCCTCAGCTCAGATAGCAAATATCAGAGAAAAACACGCGAGCGCTGTGACACAGAGCTGCTGTTCCCGGGCCAAACAGGAGGAACTTTACACCAGAGAGAAAAAGACTCATTAAATGTCAGCTCACCTTGATGCCGTGTAGCTGTAGAAATAAGCGTCTGGCTTTTTGTCCCTCGGTGAATGGATGCTATTGCGTAAGTGAGATGATACGTAAGTACGTCCAAACTGTGGCCTGTACAGTAAAGTGAAAGACAGCAATAGGGTGAGTTTTTAAAGGAAATCAGACACAATGTAGTAAAAGAAGGTAAAAACTGTTAGGCTGTTCTTTAACATTGTCTGTGTGTCTAAAACAGTATTGGATTGGATTGGAAAAGGACTTTTATTTGCATAATCTTATGTTTATTAATCAATCACCTTTCTTGTATCAGCTGTATATATGGGAAGTTGTAGGGGATGGACTTTGTGTGAGATAAAAGGAAAAATGGGAGGAGGGAGAAAGCAAAAAGAAGAGAGAAAATGGCTGGACACAGGGGAAGAACAAAGTGTGATGTATAACTGCTAACAGACTGAAAATAGGTACAGAGCATCTGACTTCTCTCTAGGGAGGCAAGGATCTTTGTCGAAAAGAGTTTTCGTGTGTCTGTGTGTGTGTGTGTGTGTGTGTGTGTGTGTGTGTGTGTCTGTCTGTCTGTGTATGTATGGCCTTGCTTTAATTACTGAGCAACAAACTAATTTAAATATACATACACAACCTGAATTTAGTTCAGTTATTGTAAAAGTGAGATCCATCCTCAATCCCTAATGTGATTATTGATTTTCAGATTATGCTAAGGACAACACTAATCTAGGATCTATCAGAGCAAATCTTACGGCATTGGTAAACAAGCTAGAACATTTTAATTCCGTTTGTCAGCTTGTTTAGGAGTACTGAACAAAGGTTTGTTTGGAGAATCCTTGAGTCGGTCTCTGCTTTGAAAGAAATGTTGAAACAGATGCTTCAAACACAACATACAAATGCATCAGACTTTGTCTAATGGAATATTTTAAAAAGCCTCTAGCTATCCTGAGGAGAAATTAGAATAGCGCTTTGGAGATCTGAGTCACTGGACCATCTTTTCCAGTCTTTAATCAGTTTCAAATCAGTCAAGCTATCATTTTGCTGACTTTTCCTTACAAAGCTGTTTTGTTGTTTACTGCTCAAAATAATCAATCGTAGACACCAGGTGCCCTTTTTGTCCAGTCTAAGGTACTTCCACTATGGCTGGTTTGAGTCACTGAAATGACTGAGTTTGTGCTCTCTCTCACTCTCTCTCTCTCTCTCTCTGTTTGTACAAACACGCTCAGCCACGAAAAGTAGACGAACAGAGAAAAAAAGTTATGATCGTTTGCAATAAGAAAAGAAAGAGCTCCTGCAGTGAATGTGGATGAAATGATGAAAAAGATTATGAAGTTATCTTGTTCAACCAGAGGAAGACGGGGAGAGAAATGGAGAAAATATTCTGAATCACAGCTGTTGATTTTCATGTTTCTTTGTTTGTACAGCCTCTTTTTTTTCCAGTTTTTTTTTCACATTTTTTGGGCATGGGGCTCATTGTTTACTTGAATAGGACCCATTTAAACCATAAACAAGAGTTTTAAACATATCTATTTTTACCATTGTTTTAGTTATTACACTCAGGGCAGTATGAATTCCCCATATTGCAGTGGCTTGAGCATGTGCTGCCATTTTTTAAAAATGTGTCTGTCACCTCATTTGCCAAAAAAAAAAAAACAGAAAAGAAAAAAGAAACTTTTAAGAGATTTGGCTTTGAGTTAGCCTGCACTGGAGCAAGTTAGAGCTAAGGGAGGTGTTGCTATAGTAACAAAGACAGTAAGTCCTTGAGCTTGCTTTGAGGAGCATCGTAGCCAGACTTTCTCCCAAGTGATACTGAAAGTCATGAAGTTATGGAACTAACTCCTTAAACAGTATGAGACACAGGGCCCTGAAAAGCATTGTTGTCCTAGATTAACTGTTAGACAGGCTGTGTGCGCAGACAGAGTAGCAGTGAATGCAGAGCGAGAGAGAGAGAGAGACTCAGATGTTCTGAAGCAAAAAGACTAATATCTCATTCTGCTCTGTTTAGTTTTGTGCCTTCACATAGTCTCTTTCTGATATTGTTAAGTCCTGATAGTGTTTTGTCCATTGCTGAGGTTTTGGTAGTGTTATGTTTAATATTGTGTCATAGAAATTTTGTGGTCAGTGTGGTGCCCTGATAATGCTATGGTGCTATGTTGTGTTATAGAAATCTTGTGTTTAATGTGATGGCCTGATAATGTTGTGTGTGGTGTTCTGAATAAAAGTAGTGTACCTGTATATTTTGATACCAACAGCACATTGCCATTTGGGCTCTGACACTGTGATCATTAACTGTGATGTCTTACATAGAGATTTTCAGGTAGAAGTTGTAGAGTTGAGGATATGTAGTGTTTTGTACTGCAGTGTTTCAGGATTTGAATGTAACATCTCTGGTTGTGTGTGTAAGAATGTGATCGTGTGTATGTGTGTGTGTGAGAGAGAGAGAGAGAGAGAGAGAGAGAGAGAGAGAGAGAGTCTGATTTGGCAAAGGTATGTCAGGTAGGGAGAGAGAGCGAGAGAGAGAGCATGTGGCATATCTGAAGCTTCTTTCGAGCAGCTGTAGCAGAAAAGGCTGTTATCAGTGTCCTGGTGCTGCAGTGTCCAATCGCCACAGATTATCTACCAATTACCCTACCCTCCAGGTCTGTCTCACACACACACCGCCGGCGTGCTGTCCAATCAACAGCTTTTCCCCCCGCGGTACCGCCCTCGTTGACCAATCAGCTGCCTTCTCCCTGTGGCTTTGCCAACAGAGTCTGTTTACTCATAAACACATGGGCCTCTGTCCCTTTTCACCTCTGCAGATACCACTGTGTGTGTCCATGCCCCAGCATGGTCAATTAGGATGCCACAACAAGGGAGTGTGAGCAGTACACTGAGCTGGATCTCTGTGGTGTGTGTGTGTGTGTGTGTGTGTGTGTGTGAGTTTAACTATTTATTCAGTACACAGCTGAAAGAGAAGCCGCATTCACTGCTGCTGCTGTTTTAGATTACTTTCTCTCTCAACTATTTCATTAATCTTGGAAGTGTTTGTCAACAGCTGAAAACAGGCAGATCAGAAAAAGTGTAGGCAGACAACACAAAAAAAAAGAAAAAGAAAAAGAAAAGAAAACAAAACAAAACAAAAAAAAAAACATGCTATTGCGCCCACCAGCGAGGGAGTGAAACATGAAACATGTTGCAGAGACATTGGTGAGATTTTAGACAAGCACACAGGTGAAAGTTTTGTTGTAAATTTTGAAGGACTAAATCCCGCATTGGTCCTACAGGGAAAGGAAGCCAATTAAAACCACTGTAAACTAAATGATCCATTACTATACCTGACATGATGTTTTGTGTAGTATTAAATCTACAAATAACTTGACATTTGATATAATTCTGATGTGATGTCTTAGAGGGGTTTTATTTCCCCTCACCAACCTGTAGATGCCTTCAGTGTTTCTCTGTATACCCATTCAAAAACAGCCTTTCTGCAAATTTGGCAACTTCAGCTGTCAATGCAACCCCAATTTCCACCTGTCACCCCTCCGGTTTCAATGTCATATTGGACGATGGTAAAAATCGTCTGGGTCACAGTGTGCTACTACTGATCTACTCTGTCTCTCTATGATTATTAAAAGAACTGAGGCGGTGTAACATCCACAAGAGACAAACAGTATTTGAAGTTATTCCAGGGACTAGTGGGAGTGTGTATGATTCATCTGACAAAGTGTTGAACTGATACTTTTCAATATATGGTATTATATAATAATGTCATTTAATACAATAAAATATATTTGCAAGTCATGTCATTTCCGGTTTGTTATAATATAAGCAAGACTTAACAATAGGAGCCTGGACTTTGGTAGAGGTATTGCTGTATTTACCTGTCTTGTTAGAAAGTAAAACTGATTTTATGGGAAATCTATCCTTTCAGGAGCCTCCTCTCTGTGCTGCTCCAAGGTGGTCTTCTCTCCTTGTGGAAAGATGGACTGTGGATGTGGATATGGGGCCCAACTTGCTTGTGAAGATTAATTATGGTAATTGGTGTACTATGAATAATACATAGTACCAATAGAACTGAGGATGCTGCAGTCTGAGCCACACACACACACACACACACACTCCAGGGTTTCTGTTAGCCAGTAATTACCGGTTTTTGCCGGGTAAAATTGAATTAAACAAAACAAACAATGAACTAAAAACTCGCCGGTCAAAATGTCCGGTAATAATGCTCATACAAGACGTAGCTATAATGAAGGCTATCCCTAAACAGGACAGTTATGTAGTGGCAGTGATGACGGCGCTCCACAGTTATGGGGGTTTAACTTTTGCAATAGCTTGCAGAGTGCTTATTTATGAGTTCAGCGAGCTGTACCCCAACTGGGCTACACTGACGAAAACTGCCTGTATTCTGCCCATGCCAGCAGAGAGGGGTTTCTCTCTGCAGAATCAAATTAGGACTGCGCTGTGAAGTCCTCCTCCGGAGGAGAGAGTGACGCGGCTAAATGCGCATTGCAAGCTGGAAAGGCACACTGGGTACGTTTGATTTCAAGTCGGCAGCAGAAGACTTTGCCGCAATGAAAAAAAAAGAAAATAAAGTTACCTGCTAGCCTATAGGCTACATTTGATGCCATGTAAGCCTAACCTTTTTAATACAGCCTACAGATGTTACAGGTTATGTTTTGTAGCCTACATTTTAGCAGCTAATGTTGAGGTTTTGCTCAGACGTTACTGTCCATTTTGCTTAATCATCACTGTTCATTAAACTGTCAAACTGATTTGAGGTACTTGTCATTCTTTCGTCAACCTAGGGCATAGGCCTACCTTATATTTGTAACACAGACCTATCGAAAACGTGACCGGTAAGTTTCAGATTTGTCCGGTAAAATAAATTCTTTCCGGACACGGGACCAGCAAAAAAAAAAAAAAAAAATCCTAGCGGAAACCCTGACGCGTGCGTGCGCACGCACACACAGAGTGAGGGGGTGCTATCATCGTTAATTAGACATTCACATATACACTCGCACAAAAGGGACGTACTGCCACAATTGTTTTTTTGCTCTCTATGTCTCTTTTTCTGTCCTTCTCCTCTCTCATTCTCCCATCACCTCTTCCTTCCACCTTAGCCTCTGTTTGCCCATTGCAGCATTGACATTTAATGTTGCTGGAGCTCTGATGACTAAATAAAACTGATGATTTGTGCTATTATTGGTTGTATTATCAGCTCTTCTCTTTCAGTAATTAGGGAATATATATATATATATATATATATATATATATATATATATATATATATATATATATATAAAATGTCATGAACTAGGATCAATTAGCAACAAACATTTACAAAAATCCACTATCATCTGTAGGTTCAGAAAACTAGTACTCCTTAGATGATGTATCTGTGATTTCAAAAATTAAGTGAATTCTGTACAAACATTAAAGTATGGCCATACATGAGTCATGTACTTTCTGGGTATGTTTTATACTCAGATTTAGTGAATTAGTCTGTATGTGTGTGTGTAGTAGTCATTGGGTTCAGTTCATATGAACTTAAATAATATTTCAGGCCAAGCAGGCAGGGGAGTGCCAGCAGCACTGACAAAGTAGAATGTGCTCAACAGAATGTCCGTTTTATGCTTTTAGTATTCTCTAGAACAAACTTCTTCAGAGTTTCTCTCCTACAATTTTCCAGCAGCCAGTATATGTCAAAGCTTCCCCCACTAAATGACCTTTCATACCATGTGTCAGGAAATATTACTGCTGAAGTGTCAGTAGAGACCCAGGACAATTATGGACAGTAATAAGTAATTTGCTTCTCACTGGATATTAGTAAGGAAGATAAGACCTTCGAGAGAGTACTCCATGATCATCTAAAATCTGTATAGAGGGGAAGGCAAAGACTCAAACTTCCTCCCTCCCTCCCTCTTGCTTTCTCCCTCCCTCTGTATTGTCCTTCGTTCTGTTACATAGCTCCAGTTCCAGTGTGTGTGTCTGACTCTCTGTGGGAATGTCCATTAAAACAGTATTGGCGAGGGCCATTAGCAGCACAGTTCATTTAGCACAGGAGGGTTGTAAATCTGCCAGTACGGTTTATTCAGAATCTCAGTTCCGCCCATTAGACAGCTCTCTTTCTCACACACACACATGCTCACATGCACACAGAGTCCATCCTGGACTCTGAGATTTACATAACGTTATGATCCATGTCCTCTGGTAGGACTGACTACTCTCAGTAGTCTCAGTGGAGCTAACACTGTTTTGCTAATGATAGATAACTTTGAGAATTCAGCTACTGTTAGTGCTGGTTAGGATAGTAATGTTAAAAATAAACAAAAAATAAAACTGTTTTGATGGACAAGAGACCATTGTTGTAACATTGCTGTCTGCCTGCATGGGCACTCAAATACTTCAGGGCTTTGACTTACCTGCAGGGGATGTAACGTTTAGCCATGTAGTGGAAGCTTACATATCACAGCTGATTAGCATTACATTTTACTGCGCATGATTGGTCAGGAAGGCATAATGGGAATTTAATACACGACCTGAGGAAATCAGTCCGACGTTTCAGTCAGCGACCTGGTCAAAAAATAAGCTGAAAAATTCAATTTTCTCCCATGAACGGAGAGAAAGAGATAAGACAAACTGAAATTGTTTCCGACAAGCCTTTAAAATTTTATGTGAGTTTTCATGGTGGATTTTTGTCTGCTTGAACCTATGATATTACAAAAAGCAAACAGAGTGATGGAAAGGTTGAAAAAAGTGTTTTGTTTTGATTAGTTACAGAGCTGTTGCGCTCTCTCTTTTTCTCTCTTGTTTTAGTAGCTTCAGCATCAGGAACTGAAGCACCTGACCTTGAACACTGCTGAATTCATAGGCAGTGAACAGTAAGTATTCGAGATGCTCTTCCCTTTGCCTTGATAAGCCTCTGTGAAGATATGCTTTAGGAATTACCAACAGGCAGAAAAAATAACAGTCCTCACCGCTAGAATGAGGGACTATGCGAGCCAGAACCATCCAAGTACTCTTTTAGCAATTACCCTGTCAGAACCATTTCATATCACTGTGAAAAAGAACGAACTCATAGATGCAGATTGAGTCTGTGCTCTTGAGCCACTGAAGGTTACAAGTGGAGAGTGCATGTTTGATTTAGGATGCCGTGTGGCGTAGCGTTGCACTTGGCAGCAGCCGCTAACCCCTCCATATGCCCAGGCCTGCGTTGCTGAGATACGGAACCTTCACTGGAATCGGGTTAGGGTCATTATCTTTGCATTGAGCAGCAGGTGTGCAGTCAGGTATGTTGGCAACACAGTCTGTCACCTCACCCCTTAGATGCCCCAGTCATCACCTGTCCTCAGACCCCATGACTAATGTCGCCACCTCTGCCATCCTGTCACCCCTGGTGCCAACTTCTGATGCCTTTTTTTTTTTTTTTTTTTAAAGTAAGTTCACTTTTTTTTTATGCCCATTACTGCTCCACAATGCACAAAAAGGAGCTTCTTGCTATTAATACCTATGTGGGAAACAGCATTGAAAATCACTAATTTCATGTTAATATTAATGTTGATAAAACCATGGGTGAAATATTTCTCTATGTTTATATTAATGTTTGCATATGAAGAAAAACAAACATTTCTGTGGCTAATTATATCTGTAGGTGTGATTCTGCCCTAAAGGGTGGCATGTCTATGTGTCCTGTTAGTTTTTCAAGCGTCGAAAACCTGCATTACTGTTGATTCTGACACAACTTGACAAGCCATCTGTAACAAGAACTTTATGCTTACTAGAGTCAGAACAGCAAACACCAACTTGCAAATTAATTACCTGATCAGAGTGTTGCAAACCAGCAGCTGCAATTTGTTAGCTTGTTCCTTCAATGATGAAATGCTATCAAATAAATTGCAGATCAGCCACTCTAGTCTTCAAGGGCCAAAATCCTGCTGTTTTTTCTGTTGTTATCAAATTAGGAGATGATCTCTGTATGCTAAACAGGTGAATGCTTTCTGCAGCTATTCAGAAAACGTGTAACTTTTTTCCCCCCCTTTTTTTGAGACTCAAGAACCAGCGAGACATTTGCCCTTGTTGACTGAATTATCTCATTTTGGCAGGAATATCTACAGTCCAGAAAAAGAAAAAAAAGGACATTGTTTTGGAGAACGTTTGACATGGCCTGTGCCCCACAAGAGGTGCTGTCACACAGTCTAGAGAGTGTTGGCGTGTTTGTTTTTATCATAGAGTCACAGTCTTAAAAAAGAAAAAAAAGAAAACAAAACAACAACAACAACAAAAACACTCGAAGATAACTGAAATTTTGTTTCACTCTGACAAAGAATTGTTAGTTTAACTTTTCATGAGAGTTGGGACTGCCTGCATGCTACAAAACTTAGTATAGCTATAAGACCTTTTCTTTCAAATCAAGGTCCTGGAGAGTTCTGAATTTGTCACTTTTTGATCTTACTAATCCTGCATGATGTTTGCATTAATTATCAGTGTTCTATAATTATCCTAAATAGACTACACCCACACACTACACTATCCTAGCCTGAAACACATGCCGCAAACCGCTTCCTAATTAAGCATGGACAGATTGACGTTTTATCGCAGGCCTTTGTTGTCAGCCTCCTTATTAATAATGTGTTTACTTTTGCCTTCAGCAATGCTGAATCAGTTTAAAGTTTTAACAATCATTTACATGATACATTCGGTAACTTTCCGCAGCAAACACGTCCTTTGGGACGCATTAAGATGTTTGTGTTTTTCTTTAAATCTTGTAGATGAAAATCTTTTTTCCTTTTTTTTTTTTTTTTTGGCCTTGCTTAATCCATTAGCACTTTCTAATGTGAGATTGTCAGGATCGTGGAGTTTTCTGGGCAGAGGTGGAATGTTGCGTGACTTCTGTCTCCTGTGAAAGGCCATTTAAGTTCATCATTAGCTTGGTGCTCTGCCGAGATCAGAAAGCAGGGCAAGATGAGCTCATCTGATGCTGGAGGCCAAGAGGGAAACTCCTGGCCACCAGTGCAGAGATTAAGTCTTAATTAAAGCCTTGTTGCTGATATAGACAAAGAGATCTGAGGAGACTTTGAACAGCTAAAGAAACAACAGAGCCCTCATTTTAGTGTGAATTCCTTTATCTAATGCCTTCCAACAGGTACCTCATTCATCTGAGCTAAGATAGCATGTAGCATGCTAACCTCTCTAATCAATTTTTAATCAGTATATTATTACGCAAGGTGAGATAGTGGGATGTCTTCTTGCATAAATGACTAGTCAGGAAAGAGGGAAAAAGGGTAAAGCTGTCTTTGTAGTGAAGAACTGGACCAAGACTACAAGACAAGTGGAATAGCTTAATTTGCTCTAGGCTCACTGTCACTGTTGTCGTTGTTTTTAATCATCCAAGGAGCAAAGCATTTATTAGACTTGAAATGTTTGTCTTGTTACCCAGTTTGACCCAGTCTTCAAACTGCTCAGTGATGTTGGGTTGCACTATATGTCGGCTATAATCTCATGATATTACAAGACATAAATATATTTAACATGTACGTTCTGATAAAAATTACAGCTTTTTGAAATGCCAGCAAGGATATAAAATGCAGTGGGCCTTTAGCAAGACCTGAAGCTGAATATAGCAAGAGTTATGGTTCTCAGAAGAACATCTGAGAAATAAGAACGTAGTTCATGCAATATTACTCCTTTCCACCAACAGTTGTATAATCAACTGCTAGTAGCAGCATAACTTTTTTGCTTTGTTCAGACCCCGAGAATGACTTCTTGTAGCAGTTTTCTTTTCTTTTTTTTCTAAGCTGACTTTTGTCTATAAAAGTAGGGCTTTTGGTGTGTAAGCGTCACTCACAAGCTCATATGCACGTTTCTGTTGTATTTTAATTGAATGCTCTCATTTTGGACAATTTTGAAATAGTTATAAACGTCCTATATCCTGTGCTATGTCCTATGATGTCCTACACATTTAAGAGTGACACAGAAGTACTACCGAGATTCCTTCTAGCAGTGAGGGTTTTTTTTTTTTTTGCTGTCGGTGTCTTCGGCATAACTACAGTCTGTCAGAGCAAATAAACTGCAAATTACACACAGGCCAAACGCTGTGTACAGAGGATATATAGCCTCCATTTCCCCCTTCCCTCAGGGTGTTTGTCTGTGTGGGTAACTCTGGCAAGCGGAGAAGGTTCCAGATATTTCCGTAGAGGAATGGCCTCATGAAGATATCCCCCCTAATGCATTCATGCTTCCGCCCTGCGAGGTATTATGCTCAGGAATATGCATAAAAAGCCGCGGAGCTTTTTTTCGCCGACCGACACTATATTACTCTGAGAAATGATACAGTTCTCTGCATTCAGTGGTAATTGTGTAGATAAGTTTAATACCCCTCTCTCCAGACACATGGTTCGGCCAACAGATGAAAAGGCCCAGAAATATTAATGAGTGAATAGGGAGAGGAACCTTGGCTCGCCGGGTTTTTAATGTCCTTATCTGTTTAGCACAGGGCTGCTCGGTGGGAACGGGGCCTTCCCTTGTATTTAAATGGCCCTGTAACTGGGCAGAATGTGAACTGGGTAACACTAATTTCCCCCCAAAGTGTGCTGTTTAATGTGTGTGATTACTGTGTCTATCTGTGAACTGGAGCAGAACACAGTCCTAATTGATGATATGGTGGAGGTCCTTTTCTTAAATTTTCTTTTATCTGTCCTCCACCAAAGCGTGTGTTTCCTGTTGGATCTCTAAACTTGTGAGGTTTGGCACACACTTTCCACCTTGGCTGCTCTCTGCTTTCTCTTTTACGTGGACGTGGCCGACAGATTCTCTGTCCTCTGTCCCGTCTGTCATCGTGGGCTGTCCTCCATTTTCTAAAGTTTATGCTTAGGTGTAGTTTTTTTTTTTTTTTTTTTCTTCCTCCTCACTCTTGTGGCTTTAGCATGTCATTCCCATTCTTTTCTTTTTTTCATGTATAAATCTTTCTCTGTTCACACTGGCCATAGCAAATGTCTTGTCCAATTTGCTGCGGGTATGGGTGCAGCAGCTAAACCCCCTCTTATATTTTCTCTATATGTAGGTATAGTTTGTCATTCCATTTTTTCCCTTTGTTGTAAGGTAAGTGGTATACTCTTTTCATCTTCTCTGTGTGTAGGTGTTGTAAATCCTTCTCTTTTTCCCCCCTCTATGGATGGGTGTTGTTCATCTTTTCCCGCCTCACTGCATGTAGGCGTAGTTTTTCACGTCTTTTTTTTTTTTTTTTCGCCTTTGGTGCTGAGTTGGGTGTAGCAGATTCGACTCCTTCTGTGTATGGGTGTAGATGATACACTCTTGTTTGTGTGTGTGAGTGCATGCTTGAGTGTGTATGTGCGTGCGGCTCTCTCCACTCCTTTGTGTCTCCAAAGTTCTTGTACTCTATCCATTATCTCTTTCTCACAGACAAAGGCTAGCATAAAAAAATGGTGTGCGTGCGTGCGTGCGTGCGTGTGTGTGTGTGTGTGTGTGAGAGAGAGTGAGAGAGAGAGAGAGAGAGAGAGAGTACATGTGATGCACTCTCTCTCTCTCTCTCTCTCTCTCTCTGCTCTGCTCAGAACATTCTGTTCTTTTTTTGTCGTAATCACTTTGTAGCAATGTGTTGCTCGGGAATCAATCAAATCAAATGTCACATGTCGGAGAGACTGATTGCTTTTGCAGCTGCACGTAACGGTCACAGGTGACACAACTGAAGTTTTCTCATCTGTCTGGTGGACAGGGAGTTTAAAGAGAGCATGTGTGAAAAATAAATTGGATCAGACGGCAAACTCTGAGTTGCTTTCTTTGTGAAGGTGTAATGAGTGGTTTAGCTGTTTTTTTTTTTTTTTTTTTTTTTTTTTCCAAGGCCAGAGTTTAACTGAAGCTTATCCATAAGGACTACATGGAACTAATGGGCAACCTGCTGTGCAGCAACATATACTTCACATGGTGTATGCTGTACTCCACAATCCAGATGTGGCATGATTGTGAATTGATTGGTCTGAAAAGCTTCACAAGTCATGTGCAGGCTTAGCGTTATGTATTAAAGAAGCTTTAAAAACCATACTGGAGTATGAATACACAGACTATGGTCTTACAAAAAGTCGTATGACAGTGTACAAATATGTAGGATATAAAATGGAATTCATTTCTGAAGTAAACCGTCTTTTTTTTTCAAGGATGTATTTTACAGATAGGTCTCCTGATTGAGGCAGTACTACTGTCTGTTAAGCGGGAGGGAAAAAAAAAAGATGATCTTGATGATTTACCCCTGATGAGCTGGCAAGAACTCATTTAAAAGCAACAGGAATTCTGCCAAACTCAGTGTGTGAGTGTGTGTGTGTGTGTGTGTTTTGCGTGTATGACTAAGTTGATGCATCAGGGGAGTGGAGTGTAAAATGTGTGTGTGTGCACTGAGGGGCAAGGGTCTGTCCGTGTGCGTGTGAGGGGTGTGTGGGAGTGTTTGCATGTTGCTCAGGTCTGATTTGTGTGAAAAAAAGGTGGGGAGAGGGTGACCGTGTAGTGATTGAAGCTCAGCTGACTGACACATCTTGGGTCATTAGCAGTGAACCGAGCTGACAACAGCTCCCCACACTAATTCATCCAAGAGGAGAAGAAGGAAGAGGAGGATGTGATGCAAAGTGTAAAGGAGCTGTAGTCTCACAGAGTTTTTATGTATTGGCCCCATTCTCTGTACAAATCCACACGCGCTGTGGAAACTGACAGGACTGTCTGCGGTTTCTACACTCCCAGTCCCCATGCAGAAAGGGGGAAGGTTGCACATCATCTGATTTTTAATGCAAGAAAGTGTTTACCATTGCATATTCAGACTGTAATTATAATGCATTTATACCATAACCAAGTTATATACAGGAAGAGTTTTTAGGTGGGCTTGTAGCCTGAAAGTTTGTTTGTTAGTTTGTTGCCAAGAGACAAGATATTGGATGAGCATTTGTAGTTGCAGTAGCGGTGTATGAGGGCAGTTATTATAGATTTTGTTACTATTTAAATACATGCAGAACAGTGTGGGATGTTATGAGGCTGTGCCTGTGAGATGGAGAATAACTTTTCAACATAAAGTCTGTATGTGGATGTTAATTTCCAAGCCGGCTGTTATAGTGTAAAATATTGGTTGTTGATTTCTTGCTTCTGCAATAAAAAAAAAAACCCAAAACTTTAATTAAGGATCCACAAAAGAATGTGACATCTGTTTACACACACAAACATTTAATGCATATACCCACTCAGTTTTCTCATTCTCACACACACACATATTTTCTGCTTCTCTTACACCTTAAGCACACACACAAGCACACACTCTCACACACACACGCACACAAGTGAGAACATTTCCCCAGACCAATGAATTAGTCAGGGGAGTGTGTTGAGGGTGACTGGGCTTCCATTGCTCTTCTCTCACTCTGTCTCTTTCATTTCACACCTCTGTTTCTGCCGGATGGTGTCTGAACCTCCCAGTCTCCCTCTCTTTGCCCACCACACCCCTACACCTGCCCTCCGTTCCTTGATCTCTGTCCTCTTCCAAATGCCAGCTTTTGGAAGCCCATTGCCTGACAAATATACATACCACACACAGTAGAATTGCTGTCTTGCCCAGAACTTATGCATGGAATCATAACTGCCCCCATGATGTTTTTGACTGAATTGTGCCCACTGGACATAAACGTACATCTCTTTTTTTTTTTTTAATCAGTTTATGGTCATTTATGAATAATACTATATGGAGCCACAAAAATATAGTCCTTACAATGCCATTTTGTGAATGTGTATATTCTAATGATTCTTATGACAGTCTTATGATCACCAGAGTTTAATCTGATGACAGGTTCAACAGCATTATAACAGCTAGGCTTTACTCTAGTACAACTGGTAAATATAGGTATGACATCTCATGTAACTGATGAAAAAAATGTGATGACACAAAATGTGAAAGTCTCTCCCAGCACTCTAGAATCAGCTCATTCCCAGATTCTTCCAGCACTCTAGAATCAGCTTATTCCCAGGACCTCCCAACACTCTAGAATCAGCTCATTCCCAGGCCCTCCCAGCACTCTAGAATCAGCTTATTCCCAGGCCCTCCCATCACTTTAAACTTAGCTCATTCCCAGGCCCTCCCATCACTTTAAACTTAGCTCATTCCCAGGCCCTCTCAGCACTCTAGAATCAGCTCATTCCCAGGCCGTCCCAACACTCTAGAATCAGGTCGTTCACAGGCTGTCCCAGCACTCTAGAATCAACTCATTTAGCGTTATTCTTGGCGTTATTTTTAATTTTCTTTTCTTTGAACATTGTTAAAATTGCACTGCACTTGTTATAGTCAGTGTCAGTAGACGCAATGATGTTCCCTGTTTGTGCTTTTGTGTGGTAACACAGGATCTACAGGCAGTCAAACTGACACAGCACTCAGGGTAACCAAGCAGTGACCTGTGACTACCCTCCATATACACTGTCACCTGTTTGGAATAATTTCAGTGGAACGGTAACAACCAGCGAGCTGCATCTCCTTGTCACAGACAGATAGGGCCAAGTCTCCTCCACACAGCCGTACTGTAATACACATGTTTCTCTGCTGACAGACATTAACTGTATGTTGACACTGTTGCTATATCTTTGCAGTGTGCAGAGATGTCAATACTCTAATATACAAAATCCTCAGACAGCCTCCTATGACCGTGGGGACATTTCTGTCACCCCCTGGTCTTTCTGGAAGACGTCTGACTGCAGGATGGGAAAATAAATAAATAAATAATTAAAAGGAATACAATGAGAGTAGGCAAAAAGAATGGTTTTGTTTTTGTTTTGTGGAAAGAAAAAAAAAGCATGAAAAAAAACAACAGAAAATGAAATGAATGCCTCCATTTGTGTCAGGCGATATTAAGAGAACTGGCTGATGGTACCTCTGGGTTGGTAAGTGGATATGGGAGTGAGAAATAGACTGTGCTCATTTAAAAACACAAAGCGTTCAATCCATATTACACGAAAACACTAAACTCAGTTCACCATGTAATGGAGTTGTGTGATAAAACGTGTAAACACACAATTTTGTCTAGATATCTAGATATACATAACTACTTTTATTGTCCATCTTAACAGCAGAAATTGAAAATGGGCAGAGTGTGAGTCAGTGTGAGTGCAATGTGTGTGTGAGTGCAGCTCCTTCCTCCTGGGTGTATCCATGGTGCTAGATGTGCTAGCCACTGTTCTCTGTGTGTCTGAGGGGTTTTTTTGTGTGTGTGTGTGTGTGTGTGTGTGTGTGTGTGTGTGTGTGTGTGTGTGTAGCTCAAATGCCCTTTACACCACAATCACATTCAGATGGGTTTGCTTCAGCATCACAATCATTTTCTAATAACTCAAATTCACTTATCACTGTAGATTGAAGCACTTCCCCTGCAGAATCCGGAACCTTCATTAATGAAATGGCAGCCTGTGTTTCATCCACTCCGGGGAGCAGCAGTCTGCAGGAACAAGTGTTTTCAGATAGAGGTGAGTTAGGGTCGTGACTTGTACAGGCACAGAGACCTGGTAGATCACACTCTAAGATATGGTCCATGGTGTTGAGGTTAATTGCCCTAAGCTTTTAGATGAACCTGAACCAGTCCAGTTGCCATGACCTCCCCTGCCTGTCAATCACATCATTCTGGCCTGGTAACGATGAGAGAAATCTCCACCATCATCTACGTCATCATCCACATCAGACATGACGTTCGTCACATTTTCCTACACTTGTTACATCCCCATTTATTGTTTTTGATGGAGGCCATTTTGTTCATTTAAGTCCTTGATCTCTCTCTCTCTTTTTTTTTCTTCTTGTTTTGTTGTTGTTTCATTTTTATCCCAATGTGTGTATTAGCAGTCAGTTTAATATAATTGTGATGAACAGTATTATAAGGAAGCAGTTTTTTAAACTAAGCTTACAAGACTCCTTTTCTGCTCCTTTACAACCCCAGCAGGGAGTGTTAACAAACCAGGGGATGAGGAGTCACCATGCTGATGGCTAACCTTTTACATCAAGAATTGTTAACAAAATAGAAAGCACAAATATGGGAATTGTAATTAGAAACACTGGTTCAGAGTTTTAGAGTCGTTCTGTGACCTTTCATCAATAGTTTAAGAGCAGAGCACAAGTTTGAGAAAAAAACAAAAAAAACCAGTAGATTTTTCTCATGGGTAAATAGGCTGAAGCTTTTAATGTCTTCCCTGGCTTCATTGTGAAATAACCATAAAGAACAACAAACAAACAGGTTTTTATAGAGGTGCAGTAATTAACAACACCTTTTGTGGGCACTGGGGCTTCATTTTATAGTTTGGTTTTAATTACTTCATTATTTCACACAAGCGCAGTGAGCTTCATCAGAAAACTAATGGCAAACACAGTAACTTTCCGCATTTCAGTGGGCTGTCTGGTTTATCTAACTGAAACATAATGGATATCTCAACAGAGAGACCCTGTCAATCTCTAAAGTACACTTATTGTAGTGCATTTAATTTACAAATTTAATTTGTCTCTGAATAAATGTAAACAACTAATATTACATGTCTAAATGTAAGAAGCGTGAGTACACAGGTGTTATATAAAACTGCTAAAAATGAATATACGTTATAGGACTTTTCTTTTTCTTTTTTTTACATAGTTTAGTTGGAGCTGCTCTGATCGGAAAGCCGCGAGGGAAACTGGATAGGAAACTAGCAAGGGAAATGTAGAGAGTAGGAAATTTTACTGATCTGTGTAATTTGGTTTTGCCTGGCGGTTTATTTTGTGGTTCATGAACCATGTTAAGGTCCACATCTTTGGCTGTGGGACCAGCTCAAGCTCAGTACTATTAGGCTGCTTCTCTGCATTTGTGTGTAGCATGTGTGTGTGTGTGTGTGTGTGTGAGAGAGAGAGAGAGAGAGAGAGAGAGAGATCGACACAGAGGGAATAGGCTTCATATTTTTCAGCGTTGTGAATGTGTAGGTTCAAAAAAGAACCCAATCTATGTAGAAGTTTCTAGACATATGTGAAAAAAGTAACACAATGAATCTGCTATGAATATTTTACAGGACCCTGTAAACACAATTTTGACAAATTGGATTTTGTGCAGTTTACAAGTAGTACACGTCACAAAGAAATATAGTCCCACCCTCTGTGTATTGATGAGGAAAGGTGCAAAAGTCATTTTCAAATGACAGATAAAGAAAAGTTTCTCAAAGTTTTATCTTTTATTTTAAGTTCTATAGTGTGTGTGTGTGCGCGCGCGTGTGTGTGTGTGCGCGCGCGTGTGTGTGTGTGTGTGTGTCTGTGTGTGAGAGAGAGAGAGAGAGAGAGAGAGAGAGAGAGAGAGTTGGATTTTAGCTGGAAGTCTTAACTGGCTTTAAAGAACTTGTTCTGAGTGCAGGGTGAGTGATGAATGAAGGCTCAGCTTGTCTTTAGTTTACAAGGGCTATACCAGGGGTCCACTTCCCTGTGTAACCTTCCCCAAAGTGGCAACCACAGCACCACCATTATCATCAAGAGGAAAAAAAAAAAAAAAAACAAGTAAGAGAGAGAAAAAGAAAAAGATGGTGGATGGACTTGACATGGAAAGAAAGAGAGTCTGCAACAAAGTTCTCATTGTATTGAACCAAGGATCTGCATTTTGTTTGGGTTCAAAATGAGAGTACACTAGAAGGACAGAAAGAAAGAGAGAGGGCTCACAGATGCTGTCAAGGCTAAGAAATGGGTGGATTAAGAATAGTGAAAAGGATGGTGACCTTTTTTCAAAGATGAAGGGAGCAAAACTGATGTTTTATTAAATATGCTTTTGCTCTTATATTATTTATGGCGGTGTATTGAAGCGTGATGAATACCTCATTTAGGTGACTCTGTTACTAAGGTAGAATGGGCAATATTTCGCTTGTATTTAAAAAAAAAAAAAAAAAAGGAGCCTGCTCTTCATATAGACGTAGATTCACTCCTATGTTATATTTATGTATTGTATCAGTGGCTTGATGTTCAAGTTGTCATGGAAACATTCTGGGAGATGCCTGGAGATGAGTGTCTCTCATATCTTTCTCTGGAATTCCATGTGGGAGATTTTGGCTCAGATAATAACCAGACATATTCAGATTGTTCTGGAAGCAGAATAGTCCCAATTGAATGTATTTTAAATGTTTGTCTTATGTGTGTGTGTGTGTTGGAGAGAGAGAGAGAGAGAGGAGAAAGGAACAAGGAGCAGGAGGTATCCTTGTTTGCACCTTCTTTCTCTTTTGGTTTTCAGATGTCTTATGAAATGTCTGCTCTTTTTCTTCTCCTTTTTTCCACCATTTTCTGAGTAATGGAGTGCAGTAATTAATTTCTCTCCTACTTCAAAGGGCTGAGACTGGTACGCTCCTGCATATAGATCCCAAAGGTGCTGCCTTGAGTGGGTCAGAGGATCAGTGAGCATCACACACACACACAAACACACACACACACACACACACACACACACACACACACACACACACACACACACACACAAAACCCCTCAAACACGTGTGTATACACATACACACACAAAACACACAAACACATGTGTGTGTGTATGCACACGCACACACACACACACACACACACACACACACACACAAACAGATGTGTGTATGCACATACACACCCACACATGCACGTAGGCACACACAGACACACACAAACACGCACACATCTAATTATGATGTGAAATGTGTAACTGCAGTGCTTTAGACACAGACATAAACCTTTTTGTCTCTAGACCTGTTTGGTATTCCATTCATTTTTAATTTTCTTTTTATTCTGTCCTTTCTCTCTCTCTCTCACACATACACACACATAAACACACACTGTGTTTTGGCACTAAACAGCATATGATGGGAGAGAGATAGCTTGGATGATGCCCCCTCTACCTGACTGTAGTCCTAAAGCTCATTGTGTGTGGCTCTGATAACAGAACAGGCTTGCGGCAGAGATGTGAGAGCAAATTTAATGGGTGGCTTTCTCTTCCACTGTTTAGTACAAACCCCTGGAGAGAAAGAGTAGAATTGGATCTTGGGTGTGAACTATGCCATCAAAAATAAATAAGTAAATATTTATAGAACTTTCTCACTTTATATAGAAGCTTAACATTGACAATGGCAGACTATACATGGATTTGTTGCCTAGTGACCATTTTTCAGCTGACTAGAGATATAGAATGGACATAATGCATGATGTTTTAAGTCAAAGTACTTATGTCTCTCCATAAAGATAGGACTAATTACAATATAAGAACTTTTGTCTGCCCATAAAGGTAGGGCTAATTACAACATAATTGAATTACTTTCTAATTACGCAATAAAACTGTAATTGCACAAGGCCTGAATCAGCTTCATGTATATCCCTACAGAATGGTCAGCACTAATCCTATATTATTAGTAATGGCCTGTACCAATTACAATGTAACAAGGCTGTTATATCAGTCTTATTAAAGTCAGGTAATGCATCACTACGTTTAGAGCATGGGTACATGCGACTGTAATAGGAATGTGTTAGATTTATGTGAGCACCAGACGTTAGAGGTTTAATAATGATCTCATAATTTTGCGGCAGCTGGAAGAGAAGCGCTTGGTATCCAGAGAGTTATGGGCTCAGACCTGAAGCATGAAGCTTCACTGCTAACATGTCCTTGAACAAAGTCATTAGTGCTGTTCCTAGGCCATGTATCCTCTAACTCAGAAAGTTATAATTGTAAATTACCCGGGATAAGAACAGTTCTGAACTGAAAAGATGAAAGTTACATTTCAAGTCTTAAGTGCTAAGGTGATATGTTTGGCTATAGAGCTTTAAAAAAAAAAAGGTACATATTTCGAGAAGAGAATGGGAACTTAACCAGCTCTTTCTCCAGTGTGTTTCTAAATTCTGAATGACAGTTGTCGTCTGTAGTGAAGCTTTGTAGGTGCTGATTTTATATTATTGAAAGTGAAACCAGAGTTTGATGAAAGTTTGCTGGGTAATTCATCTTTTCATAAAACTTGAATTGTTATATTTAATTTTAATGAATTCATATATAGATATGATAAGTATATAAGTATG
Organism: Chanos chanos; assembly: GCF_902362185.1. NCBI lineage: Eukaryota > Metazoa > Chordata > Actinopteri > Gonorynchiformes > Chanidae > Chanos > Chanos chanos. The sequence continues at coordinate 39,909,511 of NC_044498.1, read as the reverse complement.
TATATATAAGTAATGATTTTGTGCTCCTAAGCTACCCGTATTTGCTTGACTGGACAGGGAGATTCTTTGCTGATGATTGGTTCATTTTAATAGACCAGACAGTCATTAGTCATTACAAGAGAAAATATTTGTTAATATTGTCTTTACTCTCTGTGTGCAAGCCTGCAGAGTCATGTTAAGTCACACTGTAGGATCTTAATAGATCTTGACAGCATATTCAGAGTCTTATTTTAACCATAGTTCACTGTCAGTCTCCCATGAAAACTTAAATACATTTTCAAATAGAAGGAAAATCCTTCTGATGCTTATTCATTAAACAAGAGGAAGCCTGTTTGTTATGATTTGCGGAGAGGGAAAGAAAGCAAAACCCAGGAGGAATGAAATTATGGTGAGATTGGCTGTTTGCTTCGGCCCTTTCAAACCCTGGCTCCTCCAATCAATGCTTATCAAGCCTTTAAATAAAGACAGCCTAGAGCCACAGCTGAATGTACTCTAATCCTGCTCATGAATGTTCTCTGACTCTCTCTCTCTCTCTCTCTCTCTCTCTCTCTCCCTTTCTCTCTCTCTCTCTGCCTGTCTTTCTCTCTCACTTTCTTTCTCTCTCTCTTTCTGTCTGTCTCATTCTGTCTCGTTTTGTCCAATACATGAGCCTTGTTACCAACTCGAGACATGAGTTGTGGCAAGGGTAACACATGGTCAATGGGACGGATCATGTGTATTTCATCTTAAAGCCATTCATGTCTCCACCATGTTCTCAAGGTCAGTATAGCTCAGAATATGTAGTATAGTCTCTGAACATTAATATTATTCCTGTTCAGTTTCATGGTGATGGAAAGGCTCCCCTATTTTTTGTGATTGTTAACAGTTAAGAAAAAGAAGACAAAATTCTGACCACAAAAAAGAACCTGCCAGAGAGAGAGAATTGAACCCACTCTGTTAGTGTTTCTCTCCAAGTAAAGAACCGAGTAGATGGCTTTTAAGAATATATTTCTTTTCCTAGACTATTAGCCGAGCTTTAGAAAATGTTGGTCCTTCAATGACAGCAGGTATATCTGTTCAATTCGGTCTTTCATTAATGATTAGACACAGCTTGGTTTGAATCAGTCCGACAGACATGACTTGTGGCTATTACTTCTTGGAATTCCATCTGTGTCTCCTGCAGGTTGTCTCTTCCCCTCCTCTGATATTTCTTTGAAATGGAAATAGCTTGGGTGATCGAAGTATGCCACACACACACACACACGCACACACACACACAAACACACACACACTCACACACACACAAACACACACTCACACTAACACACACTCACGCACACACACATACACACACGCACGCACACACAAACACACGCACGCACACACACACAAACTCCATTTGTTATGCTGTTCTTATTAAGCCTTTGGGCACATTTTATTTGTCTGCTTATCCGTGTTTCAGCTTTTCTTAAATGGAACTGCCACTACAAAAGGACGTCTGAACTGGTCAGTGAGTGGAGTATTACGGGGCTGTACGCTGCTATGATAGCCAGACCATGGGATAAGTTCCACTTTATGTCAGAGTATCCATTAGGCCTTGATGTGAAGCACACACACACACACCTTGCTCAAAAAAGACACCTGGGGACTGCTATGCCATTGTGCTGATGTGTCACAAGTGCTAATGTCACAAACACTGTCAACATACCATGTTCTGATCATTTTTGTCAGATTGATTTGAATTTTTCATGATTATCATTTTTCATGATTATCATTTTTATAGCATATCACAATCTGTTACACTGATGTGATATGATGTAGGCACTGCTGTGATTACACTCTGTCATTTGTAGAATGATGAAAATAGCTTGTTTGTGTTAATCTGCTACTTTTTGAAGACTCTTAACTTGCTCCAACCCTGTGTCAACACCAGCTACTGTGAATAAGTGTATCTACTAAATAAATGAATGTAAATGAATATGATTTGCTGCCTTTGGATTCAGTGTATCTCTCAGTGTCTCTAGCTATGGAAGAGATAGTTACTGTGGGCATTACAGATTTGCTTCCAGTTTGCTCTGTTTTGGCTTGGAAAGTGAGTTAACCCCATGCTCACCCTGCTTAGTGCCAGTGGGGAGCTGATTGTGACAGAACAAACAGCCTGTGCCAACCTCCCTATGCTCACACAGACAGACAGACAGACAGACAGACAGACAGACACACACACACACACACACACACACACACACACATATACAAACACTTGCATACACACTCACATGCGCGGCACACACACAGACACACACACACACACACACACACACACACACACACACACACACACATAGACAAACACAGTGCCAAAAGAGCTCACTGACATGACTGTAATCTGTCCCCTGTCACAGCCAATGTTGTTGTGTCCATCCAAAGGTCATGTAGGCATTAAAAGACACTTGTCACACTTTCAAAAGACTGTGCCCTTTGGCATCCCAGCTCATCAGTACGCTAAAATAAGTCAATTGCTTGTTTTGATTTTTTGACTGAGTTGTAGCAATACAAATGTAAACACACAGAAATGTCTCTTGTTTTGAGTTTTGAGATAAAATATTGAAAAAAAATCCTTAAGGAATCTTTTTTGTTTTCCTTGTTGTATCTCAGAGGTAGTTCATAGTGTCATTATGAGCTAATATTTGAAGTGTTGTACATAGTACTTTTATAGTAAGCATATTCTCTGCGTTTAGTCCAAGATCTAAGACAGAAGGATAGATAGATAGATAGATAGATAGATAGATAGATAGATAGATAGATAGATAGATAGATAGATAGATAGATAGATAGATAGATAGCTAGATAGACGGATAGATAGATAGATAGATAGATAGATAGATAGATAGATAGATAGATAGGAACTGACAGAGTAATTATTATTTAAACATGAGATCTAATTCATCAGCTTTCATTTGGTTCTGTCTTTTTGTCTGGCTTTGATTTGAAGCCCATTAGAGGGCTGATGACAAGTCTCTCTTCTATCTGTCCTTGAGGTGACAACTACTAGTACAGGAGAGATCTTCAGCGGAACTTCCTCTGTCACTCAAAGAGAGAGAGAGAGAGAGAGAGAGAGAGAGAGAGAGAGAGAGAGAGAGAGAGTCTCTGCAGAGGTCTGCCATCAGCAGTCTCTCTCTGTCTCTCCCAGCTAATCCCTCCGTTTTTCTGACATTCCTTCTGTGTTCACTTTTGTTCTTTCTATCTATCTATCTATCTATCTATCTATCTATCTATCTATCTATCTATCTATACTTGAGTATTTTGTGGCAATGCATATCATACCTAAGCTATGTAAGCATATCCATGCGATTCTATCTGTGCACGTGTTGGCTTCCATAAATTGATCTCCCCAAATTCTCTCACAAAACCCCAACACTCACCCCACCAGCTACCCCAAAACAATAACCGAAGAATATTCGAGTGTGACCGCTCATGTCTGCACCCCCCCCCCCCCCCCCCCCCAAAAAAAAATGCTGTCTCACCCCTGTAGGCTGTAATCCAAGGCCCAAGATCAGTCAGAATTGCTTAGTCACTACCTCCATTTCAAATGATTCTGAAAATGTATCTACTTACAGCATATCTTTGTCCAGAACTGTGCGTGTCAAACACTCCTCTGACGACTAAGCATTCTTTGCGCTGGTTCTTTGTGCTTCCATATTTGAAAGATTGTAGGTGTATATGCCTAGATGGTCTGTATATTGGATTTATATGTGAAATTTTGTCTTTTTGCATTTGCCGTGCAGCTTGATTTCCCGCATTTCCGATTTGCCGTGCAGCTTGATTTTCATTTTAGCATTGCAACCAGAACTTCTCCCGTGGCTTGTGTTAAAATCATTTCCTTTTAGAATATTATGCAAATTTTTTTTTTTTTCTGACTAGCTGTATGCGCTTGTTTTAAGCCTGTCAGAATATTCTTGCCAGACTTTAAAACAGAACAAACAGTGAGCAAACAACAGTCCAAAGACAAGCAGATCACCTCCTGTGTCTTCCAGCACGATGGGACCCTCCATTTCACAGTCCTGCCCTCTCCTCATTAAAAAGGTGAAACTGTCAGCGCCTTGGCTGTCAAACACATTATATTTACCTGACTGTCTGAGAGAAAGGCTTTCAGTTGTTGTTAGTTTTGCTCTGCGCTAAAAAAAAAACACAGTGTACAGGAAGTGTTTATAGTTACATGTTTTTCTTTCCTTAGGATTGCATATGTCAGGTTGTCTTTTAGAGGATGATATAGTGGCTGAGACACATTGTTAATGTACATAAGTCTGTCAGCCTGAGTGACAAATGTAAATGTCAGAGCGGTGTGTGTGTGCACTCGTGTGTGTGCATGTGTGTGTGTGTGCATGTGTGTGCGCGCACGCATGTGTATGTGTGTATGTCTGTGTGTGAGAGAGTTAGAGAGTGAGAGAGAAAAACCAAGAGTTAGAGGCTATATAGTATTTTTGTATTTGATTGTAATGTGTGCTTAGGTGTGTGTGAGGACGTGATTGTGTGCGTGCGTGTGTGTGTGTGTGTGTGTGTATGTGTGTGTGTGTGTGTGTGTGTGTGGATATGATTGCGTGCCTTCCTTTAGAATCTCAGCTCATCTTTTCATGCTTATCTAATCAATCTGTCTGAGTGCGTTTTCACCTCACGGTGATGCCCCAGTCCACAAAATGACACCCTGCTGTACTGTGGTGTGTGTGTGTGTGAATGTGAGAGAAAGAAAGAAAGAAAAAAGAGAGAGAGAGAAAGACCGAAAGACCGAGTGATGTATTCTTTCCTCCCTAGAGAGATGAACAGTGAGCAGTAATGGCAGAAGGTCACGTCTGCCCAGAGCTTCGTCACCATGCTTCTCTGAGTTCATCTTTTCCTTTCTTTCTTTCTTTCTTTCTTTCTTTCTTTCTTTCTTTCTTTCTTTCTTTCTTTCTTTCTTTCTTTCTTTCTTTCTTTCTTTCTTTCTTTCTCGTTCTCTCTGTTTGGCACTTGTCCTAGTTCACAGCTGGAATGGAAGAATTCAGAAGACATGGTGACGTAATTTTTCTTCGCCCCAGAGAGAGCAAAGTTGGTGTGGCCCATTTAACCGAGAGACTCATTCACTTTCAGCTCTGCGCGTCACATTCTAACTAAACCTACAGCAAACTTCACATGAAAACTTATTTTTTCCCCCCTTCAGCATTATATAATCTCCACAAGAATAAACAAACGCGCTGGGCAAGATGTAATGAGCCAGAATGCTGCTACAAAGACATGAGGGAAGAGGGAGTCTTAAATATGCACATCAGACGAGCCTTACTCATACTGACACACTGCCCACAGTTCCTTTAGCCAAATGTGAAAAAAAAAAAACCAAAAAAAAAAACCCAAGCCAAGATCAGTCATGAATAAAGACTTCTCATAGTGTTTTCTGAAGGGAGCTAATGGTCTGAAATGTTTCTCAGGTTGTCTACAGGCTTAGCATTATATATTAAAGAAACTTTAAAAGCTGTACTGGAATATGGATAAACAGAGTCTGGTCTTACAAACCTTTGTGTGAAAGTGTACAAACGTTAGATACGAAATAGAGTTCATTTACTAAATGGAATACTTTGGGGAGGGGGTGCTGGGGTGGGGGGGCTCTTTGCTTTGTTCTTGTTTTTTTTTTTTTTGTTTTTTTTTTCTTTCCTTTTTCCCCCAACTACATTCACCCTACCACCTGTGTCCAGTGTGATTTTCGTCACTGCATGTTAAGGTTAGATTCTTAGATTCTTCCCAGAACTACAGATAAAGCTGTACACTCCACTGATTCTCCAATGGACATGGCACTAGTGTATGTGTGCACATGTCTCTCTCTCTCTCTCTCTCTCTCTCTCTCTCTCTCTTTGTGTGAATATATATATATATATATATGTGTGTGTGTGTGTGTGTGTACGTGTGTGTATGTGTGTGATGACCCCTGTCCAGAAATGATATTTTTATCACCATTCCGGGGAATTCTTTCCATCTGTGTGCCATCTGGGTTTGATCCCTGTAGCTGCTGTGTTGGACAGACTGCAATACAAATGAAGCCATGTGTCAGGGAGGTGGCAATAAAAAAAATGGTATGACACCACGCCAGAGGTTAAAGGTCAGTTTTTCTGCTTCATTCTCTTTATGAGGCTTTAGCTTGTTTACAAAACAGTAAATTGAATAATTGCTGTCAGAAGATTAAAGCTGTAAATGCACCAGAGAATATGATGTCACTGCTGCTTAGTGATCAGAGAGCTGAGGTGATGACAAGCGTACAAGAACACGAGCCAGTGAAATATATGCTGAGATTTAGGAGTGCATAAAGACCGTTTGAAAACATGTGAATGGAACCAAATGAGAGACGAGACTGGAGGGAATGGAGTTGTATATCTACATCGTTGTTTTGTGTTCTTTTCATTGTAGAGTCCTCAAAAAAGTGCTGTCAGTAATGAACCAGAAACCGTGGCTGAGCTGTCGCTAAGAACGACCCTTTAAAGTCTTGGACACCTTTAGCGTTCCGGCCGCTCACCAACTTTAGTAGACTGACAGACCTTCTCACTAACCCTTGCTCTTTGACCTTGTCAGATTGCAGGCAGATGTTGTCCAGGTAATGACACCAGTTTAGCTGCTGTTGACAGAGACTGGATTCAAACTCTTGTTATGCCGTCTCCGGGGAGTAAAAAACAACGCTAACTTGCTGACGCAAAGAGACAACTGTTGTTGTTATAGTGAGCAGCATTTTCTCCGGGTCAGTTTTTGTGAGTCTCAGTGATTTAACTATGCAGTTTGACTGCAGTACAATCATCAAGGCACAATGAATTTTATATGAGCATGAAGTCATGTTTAACTGTTTCCCTCTCTGAGAAACCCTGGGCCTTACAGTCAATGATGTACTGCAGCTTCAGCAAGCATATTCATAAGACTGAGATGTTAAGTTTGTGGGGTGTAGATTGGTGCGTGCTAAAGCTATTTTAGTAAAAAAGCAAATATAAAGTAAACTTTGCTGAATTGGAAAGGCGTATTATGAAATTTTTTTTTGTTCTGTTTTTCATTCAGAGAGAGAGAGAGAGAGAGAGAGAGCGAGAGAGAGACTGAGTGATGTATTCTTCCCTCCCTAGAGGTGACCAGTGAGCAGTAACTGCAGAAGGTCACGTTTGCCCAGAGCTTTGTCACCATGTTTCTCTCAGTTCATATATTTCTTTTTTTCTTTCTCTTTCTCTCTATTTGGCACTTGTCCTAGTTCAGCCCCCCCCCCCCCCCCCCCCCCCCCCACCCACACACACACACACACTTAAATATTTCAGACAAACATGACCATTCTCATACATCATCTGTGACTGAGTGGACTGAGAGAACTATACCTCAGCCTCAGATCCGCTACAGCTTAACGATAAATGAAAATCCCACCGGGTTAGTACAAAATTAGATCAGGATACCTGCTCTCGGTGCTGATCAAAAGACTTTACCAAGCCAATGATTGCTGAGCGGCCAGTGGAGTAAGAAATGGGGAGAACAAAAGTGAAAGAGTTCAGACTTTTGGTTTCCCAGCAGAATAACTGTCGGCCTCTATGTTGAGGACGCTAGTGGACGGGGCCTCACTCACCTTCCCTACTCTTCAGTACAGCAAAGAGGTAGACCTCTCTGCTCCAATCTACATTATTCATGTCTTTCTGGGATGAACTTCAAAAACATTACAGCTAGAAATATAAATCATGTAAGGAAAGATGTAGGGATCATGAAGAATTCAATACATGAATTCAATTCAATACACATTCCCATGGTTCTGATAATGGGAGAGAGAGAGAGAGAGAGAGAGAGAGAGAGAGAGAGTGAGTGAATGTCCATTTATAACTTCACATATTACACCCACCAGCAGGGGGCAGGATAGTCTTAAGTGGTAAAAATCAACAGAGATAGATAGATAGATAGATAGATAGATAGATAGATAGATAGATAGATAGATAGATAGATAGATAGATAGGTTGGGTGCTGTGTATGTATATGAGAGAGGAGCTGAAGCAGGTACCTGACATCAGAGCTGCACATCTCAGACAGCAGTGTACTCTCAGTACCTCCAATAGGCTGACCTTCCTGGGCACATCCAGCCAGACAGAGCTGTGCTCACACATTCTGGGTGTGTTCGTATGTGTGATGAAAACATCATGAACAATTCAGCGCAAATGCTGTGTGTGTGTGTATGTATGTATGTATGTGTGTACATGTGCGTGTGTGTGTGTGTGCGTGTGCGTGTGTGTGTACGTGTGCGTGTGTATGTGCGCGTGTGTGTAGTTTGGGGGGTGGGGGGATTCTGTGTCTGTGTTTTACATGAAATATTCACATAAAAATTGGAGGGGAAGAGATGGAAAAGATGGAGACTGGGGCACTCTGAATGGAGGGAAGCAAAGAGGCAAAGAGTGCTTCAGGAAGGAGTAAGGGGGAAAACGTGTTAAACATGATGTCATTATCTTTTCCCTGTGTTCTGCTAAATGGTGACTGGTTAACCCGTTCTGTTATAAATATTTCAGACTTTGAGGCAGTTGCCCGTAGACATCCTCTGGGCCATATTAAAAGTGTGTGCCTTTTTTTTTTTTTTTTCTTTCTTTCTTTTCAGCGTGTTTAATGTCGGTGTGTTCCCTCAAACCTCTAAAATGCTGCAAATTTTAAATAAGCTTTGTAGTATTCTGTGTTTGTGACATCGTGTGAATCACTTCTGTTTTGCTTTGTAAGTGTCTAATTTCCTGTTTTTGGAAATGAGAGAAGGTTATGTAATGCAGATTTACTCGTCCAATATCCCAAAATAATGAAAAAGAACATAATGCTTGATGGACCGGCGACCTGTCCGGGGTGTTCCCCACCTTTCGGCCAGTGAACGCTGAGATAGGCTCCAGCACCTCCCGCGAACCTGGTTAGCATAAGCGGCTCTGAAAGCGAGTTAGTAAGAATATAATACTTTTGAAATGCTTTTATGAAAGTGTTACTGTTAAAATGTGTAATTTCTGTGAGCTTTTCTGCCACTTGATTTTTAAAAGTGTATTAAAGGCACTGGGGTAGATAGGACTATCGGTATTCTCATACTCTGAGCCACCAATACAAAGCTTAGTGTGTCAGAGTCTATTTTCCTGTACAGCTCAACTGATGGAGATTTTTGTTTTTAATTTTTTTGATTCCCCAATGTTTGCCCACTCACACCAAAATGCCTGGAAATGTGATGTAAATCTAACTCTATCTGACGTTGACTATTAAAACTGTATTCACTGATATAAAAAATTTCAAACTTTTGTCATGGGATATAGTTTGGTATTCTAAGGCTAGGTGAAAGATTAAACGGGGCACCAATAGGAAAAACAGTTTTTGCCTGTTCTCCAACCTAAAATTGCATAAAAAATAAAATAAAAAACCATGGCTCCTCAGATATCGGTCCTATGAATAAAAGAGGAGCCAGGTAAGACAAGAAACCTTTTCTTACCTAGGCAGAGCGATATTGCTTATTGTACAATAACAATATTAATTATATAAGCTTTACATTTGTCTCTGCATCACTTTTATGCAGTGATTCACACACTTCTTTAAAATTAAACCAGATGCCTCCAACCATATGGCTAAATTACTAATGATGACATAAGCCGCAATGCAAGACTAAATGTGGTGGAAGAAAAAAATATCTAAACATTGTATTTACGATAAATGAACTGACACAGGAATGGTTTTGATTCACTTGACTCTGACACAAAGAGAGGCACCCCGGGTTGTTTATACACAATGATCGTAAATCAGACTCCGCTGTGGCCACTGGTTAAAGTGATAATAGTGATTAGAATCACATCGCTGAGGGTTAATGAAAACAATCTCTTCAATCGAAGCTGAAGACAATCCACAGATCTACTGCATTACTACAGATTCCCCTCGGAAATCTTCCAAGTAAAACATGACTCAGCCCCCCCCCCCCCCCCCCCCCCCCCCACATACACACACACACACTCACACATACACACAAGATTTAACAAATTCTTTCATTACAAGATTTCATCACAAAACTCTCACACTACAGCATATTTGTTTTAGGCTGTAAATGTGTCCTAGATATGTCATATTCCTCAAAAAGAAAAGCACTATTTAGATGATTCATTTAGTTGTACAGAACTTGCCCTTATGACCTCTGTGTGTTAGGGCACAGTGGAATCTGGTGGCTGTATGAGAGACAGTGTAGAATCTCTATCCTCTTGGGTCCATACTTTGATACATTCTGTCTTTGTGTCCACAACTTGTACTGTCAGTGAGTCAGGGTTTGGTAAGGGGTGCAATGGTGTGGTTGGGGGGGGGGGGGGGGTTCTGCCCTCTAAATTATTCACTCCAAGTTCACAGCGGAGGAAGATTGATCCACGTTAGTGCCACACAGTGTCTCTGGATCCGTAGAAAGTGAAATGCTGCATCCCTATGGAGTTTGCTGCTGCCTGGAAGGATGTTCAGTTTCACGGGGGAAGTGAAGTAAGTTCGGCAGTGAAAGTCCTCACTTCCTGTCTCTGTTTGACTAGGACAGGTCGATATTATGAAGTTTAACACCCACAGAGGAAGACGAAGAAGAGAAACATTCTTTATTTCTTCTGTCACACCACTCGGTGTAGCATGCTTCTGTTTCCTCTGTCTTGCTACTTCTCAAGTTCTCCACTTGTTTTTTTTTTTTTTTCTTTCTTTCTTTTTTTTAAGGTATCCAACATGCTGGCAGTCCTAAGATGGTGTGTCAGCAGCAGTTTGTGTCAGTAAATGGGGGAAAAAAAACGTCTCTCTCTTGCAGGCAGAGATGTATGTCAAAGCCTTTGCCATATTTTGGTATGAGTGTATGTCTATATAATACTCTGAGTCATTACAATATGCAGCCATGTGTCATAACACAGAATAATGGCAGTGACGGATGTGATGCAACATATCAAATCAGATTATCATCTAAATGCTAAAAGACGTCACCCTGAGATCAAAGGGTCATGCCAGCTGTA